>NC_061510.1:201265307-201565307 GCF_022539505.1 Lolium rigidum | reverse complement strand
CTTTGCATAATGTAGAACCTCATCATCTTGACATTCCACTTTCCATAGAAAAACTTGACATAGTCTCTATGATTAGACATGAATTTGTTTCTGACTCCTCCAACTTGGGTCACCTGTTTTACAAGATGACATTTTATAAGAAAGTCTGGAGAATAACTAAGAAAACTGAGAAACTAGTAAGATTGCTCGCGCCTGTTCTGTTTAACCTTGATTCCAGGGAAGATTGGTCGGTCACGAAGGTGCACTGAATGCACACATAGAGGGAGGAGGCCATCATGCAAGAGACAACACGGAGGAGGCCGAGGAACATCTTGACTCATCGTCCAATGCAGCAAGTTCCTCGCAGCAACATGTTGGGCATATGGAGCCTCCACGCTTTTCTTCTGCACAAGAACTTTACTATGACTACGCCATGAATTATCCACCGGCGAGGAACAGCGACCCTCGTTGGGGTTGAACTCAACTTAGGCCAAAAGCCTAAGCTTGGGGGGAGGTATACCGGCATCACTCATTCTTTGCATATTATGATTGCTGGATACTTGTATATACTTGTTTTGTTTGTTTGAGTGGTTTTCTAATGAGAGGAAGATGATATTTGGGGAAGTGCTGCCTGAAAACAGATTCTGGACTGTTACCGTAAAAATTCTCAAAAATAGCCAGAACGGTATTTTGCGAAGCCAATTTTTTTGCATGTTACCCAGGTTGTTATCTAACTTTCATTAGTTGAAAACTTTTCGATTTGAGCAGTGGAAGAATTTCTTAAAAATCGAGTACTGTACTGCTGTCCAGTTTGACGAATTTCTGCTGCTTTGTGTTTATGTGACTTTTCTAGTTTGCTATTTCTTGTTTTTGCTTTGTTTCTTTCCCAAAACACAAAAAGACCAAAAATATTTCTGTTGTTTCTCTTCACCATTTGTTTGCTTTGGTTTCTTGCATTTGTTTCGTTTTATTTGCTATTGCTAGTTTGCTACAAGAAAACCCAAAAAGATTTTGCTTTGTTTGTTTGTTTCCTTTTGTTCTTGTTTCCAATTCGAAAACACCAAAAATATTTGTTGTTCTTCTTTGGTTTGTAAGGTTCATTATGAGTTCAATGGTCTTCGGTGGCTGGAGCATGGTTTTCATTTCATATTATCCAAGCTACACAAGTGAAAGGCAATAATGACGATCTACGACAATTGGATTGTGGTGAGAGGCTGGTATGAACTCTATTTGTTTTCATTTTTGTACATATACTCATCCATGTGAGCATGCTTAGATGGTTCATGTGAGGTATATGTTATTTGAGAAAGTCTAGTAGTTTATGATCTCTCATGTTTAGCTCCAATTTATTAATATGAGTAGCATGTCATGGATGTTTGCTTGCATTGTTTTATTCATAAGTAAGTATGGCATTGTGGTATCCTCCTCTGAATAATTCATTTATATCGACTTGGCACATGCTCACGCATGCATATGACTGAACCAAAGTCAATTAAGCCTCAATGATTTATATTGCTTCAGAGTTCTTGTATCACTTTTATGCCTCCGTTAATTTATTTTGCCGCAAGCATGATTATGACGATTACTCGCTCTCTTGATTTGTCGCTCCCTAGTCTTTTGCTAGCCTTCACTTGTACTGAGTGGGAACGCTGCTCGTGCTTCCAAACACCTGAAAACCAAGTTATTCCAAAGTGTCCACCATAAATACCTATGCATGGCATTTCAAACCATTCCAAGTAAATTCTCATGCGCTACCTTTAAAACCTTCAAAATATTTCTCAATTTGTGTTTATGTTTCATAGCTCATGAGGAAGTATGTGGTGTTTAGCTTTCAACCTTGTCATTTACTTTTGATGGACTCTCATATGGACTAGTGGCACATCCGCTTATCCAATAATTTTGCAAAAAGAGCTGGCAATGGGATTCCCAGTCCCGAATTAATTAACTTAAATAGACACACCTCCATGGTTTGTGATTGTTGGACTGCACCCGAAGGATTCAGTTAGCCATGGCTTGTGTAAGCAAAGGTTGGGGGGAGTGTCATCATCATAATAAAACTAAAATAAAAAAGGCACTCCTTCATGGCATGTGATTGTTGGCATGCACCCGAGGATTCGGTTAGCCATGGTTTGTGAAAGAAAGGCTGGAAGGAGTGCCACATAAATATGCAAATAATTCATGGGAGCCGCTCTTGGGAGTCCGGTTGGCGAGGTAGTTGGTGTACCCATTAACATTCGTTGACAACAACAAACACCTCTCAAAATAATTTTACTCCTGTTTTAAAAAAATGAAAAGCTCTAGCGCATGTTAATCCCTCCTTCCCTCTGCGAAGGGTCAATCTTTTACTTTTATGTTGTGTCTCCGTTATTTCTTTGAGCACTATCTTGAGAGCACAACTGTCATTCTTAGTATAATATGCTTGTCCCAAAATATGATTGATTGTGGTATAACTTTGATGCTTTTATCTTTGACAATCACTACTTCTAGTCTTTCTATGAACTCCGAGAGGTGCCTGGGCATTTATGTTTTGCCGATAAAATACGGGCAAGCGAGATACCACTTTATCATACTCTCTTATGAACATTGCAATCCTGCTTATATACATAATTCATGATGCTTATTATTAATTGTTGGTACCTCTCCATGATTGACATAGCTGTTAGATGATCTTATTTGCATGTATCTCATTATGAACTGCTTAAGTATTAGCCATAGCATGAGAATATATACATCATATGAGCAAATGTGTTCGTGAAAGTTCTTTTATCGCTCAGTTGTTAACTGAATTGCTTGAGGACAAGCAATAAGCTAAGCTTGGGGGAGTTGATACGTCCAAAACGTATCTACTTTCCCGAACACTTTTGCTATTGTTTTGCCTCTAATTTGTGTATTTTGGATACAACTAACACGGACTAACGCTGTTTTCAGCAGAACTGTTCTGGTGTCTCATTTTTGTGCAGAAATCCAACTTTCGGGAAAATCCTCGGAATTTATGCAGAAGGCCCTATTTTCCCAGAATACTGACGGAGCCAGAAGGACAAGTAAGGTGGAGGCCCGAGGGCCCCACACCATAAGGCGGCGCTGCCTAGGGGGCCCGCGCGGCCCTATGGTGTGCCCCCCTCGGCCGGCCTCCGACGCCCTCCTTTGGACTATAAATTGCCTTCGACCTAAAAACGCACGGGGAGAAGTCGAAGTCGCCAGAAAGCCTCCAGAACGCCGCCACATCGCGAAACTCCGTCGCGGGAGCCACAAGTCTCCGTTCTGGCACTCCGCTGGGACGGGGAATTGGAGGATATCATCGCCATCATCACCGCCAACGCCTCTCCATCAACCAGCCATGTTTCCCCCATCCATGTGTGAGTAATTCCCCCGCTGTAGGCCGAAGGGGATGGTAGGGATTGGATGAGATTGGTCATGTAATAGCATAAGATTGTTAGGGCATAGTGCCTAGTGTCCGTAATTGGTACTTTGATGATATTGTTGCAACTTGTTATGCTTAATGCTTGTCACTAGGGCCCGAGTGCCATGATCTCAGATCTGAACATGTTATTATTTCATCATGATATTCATTGTTTATTGATCTTACCTGCAAGTTGTATACACATGTCGCTGTCCGGAACCGATGGCCCCGAAGTGACGAAATCGGGACAACCGGAGGGGATGGTAGTGATGTGAGGATCACATGTGTTCACGGAGTGTTAATGCTTTGCTCCGGTACTCTATTAAAAGGAGTACCTTAATATCCAGTAGTTTCCCTTGAGGCCCGGCTGCCACCGGCTGGTAGGACAAAAGATGTTGTGCAAGTTTCTCATTGCGAGCACGTACGACTATAATTGGAACACATGCCTATTGATTGTTTTGTACTTGGACACCATTTTATTATTATCTGCAAATGCCCTGCTATGATTGTTACATGAGTTTCTCTCATCCATGCAACGCCCGTTATCCGTCCCCGTGCCTACAGTATTTTAATCCTGATGTTTACTAAAATCACTACTGCTGTCTTTGTTACTCTGCTCGCTGTTATTTCACTACTGCTACTGCTATAAAACTGTTACTACTGATAAACTCTTGCGAGCAAGTCTGTTTCCAGGTGCAGCTGAATTGACAACTCCGCTGTTAAGGCTTACAAGTGTTCTTTGTCTCCCCTTGTGTCGAATCAATAAATTGGGTTATACTACCCGCGAAGACTGTTGCGATCCCCTATACTTGTGGGTTATCAATAGCTCGCCGGAGAGCCCGCGCCCTTGTCAACCTTGCCGCAACCCCACAGCCACCTCCGCCATTATAAATAGAGGCCGCCCCTCGACGATCTCTGCACACCAGCACCATCCCCACTCTTCCCTCGATCTCCTCGACCACTTCCCCTTCTCGATTCACCACCGGAGCTCGCCAATTTCACCGCCGGAGGCCGCCAGTACCGCAGCTCGCCGTCGTCGATTGGAGCCGTCCCCGGAGCTGCCGTCGGTACCTGGAGCTTCGCCGTTGACGACCACTTCCTCGCGCACACTTCCCACCCTTGCTGGAGCCACGGTGAGCCCTCCGACCCCCTAGCTCCGCCGCGCCAGTGAACCCATCTCGCCGTCGACGATGATGGACGTGGTCCGTCGGATCACGTTCTAATCGTGCGGTCCAAATAGAAACTTACCGTTTCGGTGAATAACACCCGCTGACAGGCAGGCCCCACCCGTCAGGCAGCCCACGCGTGCGTGGATGCGTGGTGGGCTGGCCTTGCGCCGTTTAAATGAATTGGGCCCGTTTAGTTTCCCGCCGGCCCGTTTCAATTCAAATGTGAAATTCTGTTTAAATCAAATTCAATACTGGCCCTATTGTCAAATTTGAATAGATTCAAATTGGCTCAACCAAATTTGATGAATTTTATACCGTTGGAAAGCTAGTAAAAAGATCTACACAACCCCACTGGTCTCATCTTAAGATTCATTGTAGATTAAATGTGACAAAAATAACAAGTCAGGGATCACATTATTAAAAATCAACCAAAAATGCTATTGAGTGGATTTCAACTCTCATGGATCACATTTCACATACTCTAATTGATTATGTAAAAATATGGCAGGGTTACTTTGAGTGATCATGGCCTAAAGTAAATAAAGGACTATATGGCTATTTTAGTCAAATGATATTGTCCAAAACTATTATGTAAATTGTATGAGAGGCTTGCTCTCATTTAAATCTTGTCCCAAGTAACTTCATATGATGTGGTGTTCTTGGTCTAAGTACTCTCATATGGAATTACTTGGAGATGTTAAATCATAAGTGGTATTGTTAAATGGTATGAGGTACTCTACCTCATTTAAATTATCTTTCCCAAATAATGATGATGAATAGTTGACTTTGGTCAACATGGATTCATGCATGATTGTTGGAGAAGATTAAATCTTAATAAGATTCAATGAGAGGAAATTATTTCCTCCAAGAACTAAATAGAAACTCTAATCTACATATGTAATGAGAGGAAATTATTTTTCTTAAAGAAAGAAAACCAAATGCAACTAATATGTTATGTGTGTCATGATATTAGAATAGTTTGTGTGAAGCCATGGTGTGCTTAGTGTAGCTCTTGAACCTTGTGGGGTGATTGTATCTCGTATTAGTTTTTAGACGCTAGTACCGGAGAATACCAAGAGGAGGAAGGCTTCTACCAAGAAGAGGAAGAAGAGAACTGTGATCACTACCCCCACCTAGGCAAGCTAATATTCTTGCAAGTGCAAAGCCCTATTGGGGCAAGGCACCATTGATCTTACCTTACTTACAATGATCCCATCCCAAGTTTTTACCTTACAAGTTTTTACTTGGTTTATTAAGAAGTTACTTTTATAGTTAACTTTGGTCTAAGTTTAGAGTGTTACTAGAGTAGCAAAGTTAGCCTCAAAGAAGGTTAAGAAAGATAGCACCCCTCGTGATTAGAGCTAGTGCTAACAACTAAAATTGACTACTCTAGATGGGAACTTGTGATTTGAAATGAATTTGAAAACTTTGGAATGATGAGTCATTCTATTGAAAGGTCTTTGAAGGTGAATATGACCTGAATGATATGGTGAATTTTGACTAAAACTGATATTGGTTTGGATGCGATACCTTTCCAATTTTTGAGTACCCCCACAATACCTGATTATGGGTAGGGCTTAACTAGAAATTTATACATCTTAGTATGGGTTCCCTCTGAACAAGCATCATAGGGGTTATGCCGAGGCTGCCTCCGTAGAATGTGAAATGATGTGAATTGTCTAGCCCAAGCCCTGTGCAGTTCCCAGGCTGACTGTTTGTCTTCACTGGGAGGCCAAGCTCATGGGGAGAGGTACCTATACTAGGGTATGTAAGTGAAAGGTTATGGTTGATGATCCGCGTACTGAGTTACGATGATTCAGGGTTATCCCTGACGGATGAAATCAAATGTTGTGGCACAACTGTGCAACCTCTGCAGAGTGTAAACCTATTCGAATAGCCGTGTCCACGGTTACGGACGGTTGGAAAGGCCATACTGTTTCCGGTGTCAGATATTTCCTGAAAATATTGATGAAGTGAATGATGACTTGACTGGAATCACAACTGAGTTGTGGGAATGACACTAATGTTCCCACTTGAGTTAGTTAGCACATGAAGAGTCTTTATCAAATATTTGTGAACTAAAACCGGCTTTATGCAAAATAAACTAGAGCTTAGCACCCCCTTACTAGAATTGATAGTACTTACATTAGTATTAGTTTGCGAGTACTTAAAGTACTCACGGCTGTGTCCCTGGCTATTCAAATGGCCAGACTATGAAGAGGAGCAGAACTACCAAGGTGATGACCAGCAGGATGCCTACGACAACTAGGAGTTCTTCTAACGTCAAGCGTTGGCCTGTGGACTAGATAGTCCCTTCTATTACGCTTCCGCTATGAACTGTGTTCGTTGATCGTTAGATCAACTATTTGTGTAATATTGGATCATGTGATCTAAATTTGTAAGACAAGTATGGTTTGTAATGAATGATGACTTATGATATCGACTGTTATGTCTCGCAACAACAATATTCCTGGGATTGCGATGAATGGCATAATAGGCATCTGGACTTAAAAATCCGGGTGTTGACACTTCGCGCAACCACAATACCCCAATGTGGGCACGATGCTTAGCTCGTAGTTTGTTCTTCTTAACATGGGACACCGCACAAATATACCAGGGTAAGAGTACCCCCGAGTCCGGGTTGCCGTTGTTGGAGGCAATAGTATAACGGGATGCTTTCGGGGCTACCCGTCCGGAAGACACTATGGGTCTCCTGACATGGCGGTGGAGTCACGCTCAAAGTGAGGTGAGCTGCCACGGTGCCGGGGAGGTACATACTCCATTGGGTAGGATTCCGTGCCAAGCCTAATAGAAGAAAGGTTATGTCCGAGTTTTTTTCATGACATAGTTGATATGCGGGGATGATGCCCACATGATGGACTCGCGGATCTTGTGGGGAAATTGTGCAAATTCTGCAGAGTCAAATCTATTCGAATAGTCGCGTCCGCGGTCATGGACGACTTGAAATGGCCATACTTAAGACGGGCTAGTTTTGTTTTAGAAAGGCTTTACAAAGAAAAAGAGAAAGTTGTTTTCGGAGTACCGGAAGGGTACGGGGAAAGTTGATGACCATGTGAAGATGATCGGAAAGGAAATAAAAAGGGTTACCCCCATCCTAGTGTTTTATGTTGTAGAACTCTTTTGAAGTATCTTCTTCAACAAAGATATAGAGATGTCTTAGGGTTATCTTTTGAAGTATCTTCTTCAACAAAGATATAGAGATGTCACAGAACCCTCTTAGTGTCCCCTTCAACTGCGAAGTGGGATGCTATATCCACAAGAGAAACAGATTCTCTTTCACATGCTATATCCACAAGAGAAATTAGCTCTCCCCTCTTGTCATCATAGATTAGCACTTATCATCTTGCACTCTTGCAAAGTACCTTCTTGATGGTTTGCAATTATGATTCCAATGTACTCACGGCTTTGTCCCTGGCTATTTACTTGGCCGGACTTGGAGGAAATTCGACAAATGAAGAAGGAGTTGACGCCATCTATGCGAGCTAGGAATGTTGTGCTGACCCTGCATACCACCCTACATAACATTCACGAAGTACCATTCCGCAAATATTACATCCCTCAGAGTAGTACAACAGAACATAGCAGGTCCATAACTCATTCATTTAATATTACAAACATCATACACATATCGTCTCGGAGCTCCTCTTGAGTCCTAGAGGAATACTCCTGGGTTCGAGGCGAACCCAACTTAGCTTACAATATAGAAGTCTCATTAAGTTGTACATTTATTCTCTCGAGCAGCTAGTATTAAGAGTTCGGGCTGCTCGACTACTACTACTACTACTAGATGATTCTAGGCTTGATCTCCTCCGGAAGCCTCCCCGGTTCCGTAGACTATGAGGTAGTCTACGCCTTCAATACCTCCAGAGAGGTCTGGTTCTTCGTAGCCGATGATCTCGGCTCCTTCAGGGTTGTCGTAGTTCTCCTCCAGACGATTCAGACAATCTAAGCAAGGGATTTAAGAGTGGGATGAGTACGAGCGTACTCAACAAGTTCATTATAGATAAGAGGTGTTTAATGCACTAGCTACGATATTAGACCAGAAAGTCTAATACCATTGCAGGTTTTGATAAACATTTCTTCAAGAGGTTGCTTTTATTCCAAAGAGCTATGTCCGTCAGCCTTCACCGGTTTACTAGAACTTCACGGAGCTCCTTTCCGACCGCGTTCGCAGTTCCATATCCCGGAACAGGGAGTGACAGGTCACAGTTCTTTACACTCTGCAGAGGTGTGTTGCTTTACACATAAGAGATCTTAACCTTGGTGCCAACCGGGCAGCTTTCCCGTCCACACTTCCTTCGGTGTGAGGCCCGGTACAAGGTCATAGCCAATCATATTCCTCCGCTACCTCATACACCCACCCTTTGTTGCAAACCCCGACCCTGGGTCCTCGTCGGTCCACTTACACCATTTAAGGACGGACCCCGACCACGACAACAGTCTGGGATCGAACCAAACTCCTTCGCCGGTAGCTGCAACCCATCATAGACCACATTACCGTGGGGAATTAGAGTGGGATCCCCACCCTCAAGTTGTTCCGCAAGCCGCAAGCGCTACGGTATGCACAACATAACCGTGGGGACTTAGAGTGGGATCCCCACCCACAAGTTGCTCCGCAAGATACAACTGCTACGGTAAGCGCATTCGTTGATGTACAAGAGGTGGAAATACGATTGACTTGTCCGTCCCATTTCAGATCTTATGGTTAACACGGTTATTACGGCACAAGAATCACTGGCGACATTTGTTGTTTAATCCTAGCTGGATATAAACCCTTGCAATGGAACCTCCACCATATCAACACAATCCATGGTTCCATTGCCAACCACATAGTCATATTCATAGTTATGAAAATAGTGGTTTTGGTTTTTATGCAATAGTGATAACCATAGTACTTTGCAAGTAATTTGATAGAAATACTCAAATGACATGAGCAAGTGATGAACTTGCTCGAACACCGCAAAGTTTTGCAGCTTGGATGGTGTGGACTGACCCTTGTCCTCTCGTTTCTAAAAATAGCATCATTGTCCGATAAGGGCAATGGTTAAAGAAGCAATTATGCATGATTCCAGTTTTAGGGTTAGTTCCCCCCTTCCGATGTCGTTATTATTTCATGTGCGAGGTTAATACTAAGAACAATTTGGAGATACTTAATTTAGGGCATAATACAACCTTGAAATGTTGTCAAGGTGTTTTTAAAGTCCAAATGCATTAATGGACTTATTTTTATTATTGAAAATAATATGTGTGATTTAAATGATTATTTAAATCATCAAATTGAGACTTATTCTTAATTGTCTTCAAAAATTCTCTTTGATATTTTATTTAGATAGAGAATTTTATGCTGATCAATTTTCATATTTTTAATTATTTTTTAGAGCTATTAAACATTTACTATTGATTTTCAAAGTTTCAGCATTTTATGAATTTGTGAAATGTCTAAAATGCCCTTGGGCCCCACCTGTCAAGTGGCCCAACGGGTTAGGTCGCACCCGAGCCACCCTCTAGGCTCGGTCGGCCCACTCGCTCGCTCCTCTCTCGTCCGCACCGAAACCCTAATCCCCTCGCGTCTCTGGCGATTCCGTGGTCGCCGCCGCCTTCGCCGAAATATTCCGGCCGTCTCCGGCCAACTCCGGCGGCGCGGTTGGTCGTAATAGAACCGCCGCTCGACGGTGGTCACGATGGTCCGCGTCGATTCGGTTCTTGTCTCCTCCTCGACTCGCCCCCGTCGCCACAGCTCGCCTACCGTGAGGTCCACGGCGATCTCTTCGCCGCCGATGCTCCTGGTGTCGTGGCGCCGCCGTGGTGACGCTGGCGTTGCGGCGAGATGGCGGCCTGGCTTGGCTTGGCCTGGCGCCACCGTGCCGCCATGGCTGCGCTTCTCTGCTTCGCCGGTAAGTGCTCCATCCTTTCCCTCTCTCTCTTGTCTGCTCTTCTTCTTCAACCTCTAGCTCTGGCGACGGCTGCTCCTCTTCGTGGAGATGCCTGCCGTGCAATTGCTCTGCTGCTGTGCCTAGCTAGTTGTGTATGCGCGTATGCTGCTGCGCTGTTGTGCCGCTGTGCTTCTTCTGTGCTTCCTAGCTACTTATGTTCATGGTGATCTCCTGCTGTGGCCCTTCTGTAATTGCTCATGAGCATCCAGTGATGCTCATGGCCTACTGGCTTGCTCCTGCTATTGCTACTGCCACTTGGACATATTGTGTGTGCCTAATTCTGACCCTGGCTTGATTGCAGTGTGCAATTCTTGCAAATTTGCAAGAACCAGTGCCCTTGGGTGCTCTTTAGTGTGCTATAATCCATAGATATGCTCCCTTGAGCATGCTTGTGGGCTAGACAACACCATCCCTTGATGGTGTGCTTCTGCATACAATTATATATCATATATTTGATTGTCTCGCTATGCCATTGTTCCTGTTTCGTGGCTATGTAATTTGTCCGGTTATTGTGTTGGTGCTAGACTTGGTCTGTGGTGATTTGTAACAAGAGCTAGTGAGGCTCGATGATCAATTGATCATTTCTTGCTTGTGAGTAAGTGGGTGCTCCTCTCCGTGACTTACCGGTGCTCATCCAAGTGCTATTTGTGCTTCCTACAGGCTTAGCTCCGTGTGTGCCGGTGCTTGTCCAAGCATCGGTGATCGCTTGCAATGATCCTTTGGATCATCTCGCAAGACTATGTGCATTAGTAGCTTGTCCGTTTCATTTATCTCGCTTAATTTGCCTTGATATTTGGATAAATGATGTGAACTCGTGACACGATGATGATCATATCAATTAATTTTCTTGGGCTAGAAGGATGCCAACACTTGTTGGGGACCCTAGCCCACTCTGAACCCACCTGGGTGATGATGCATGTGCTGGGCTTGGTGGTTTGACTGTTTTGGTTGGTTGAGGTGGCATCAGCAGCCATTCTTGGCTGCTCAGGAAGCTCCCACCCCTTGTTGGCTTGCTGTGGAATGACAACTGCTCTCTGGCTGATCCCTTTTTGTTGGAATATGTGGTGACCCGGCATACCACTGCATGGTGTAGTATGCAAGTCTGATATAACACCAATGAAACACCGTTCCACTAGTATTATATCGCTCAGAGTGGTACAACAGAAACATATGCGGGTCCAGGGTATGTCTATAGAATTACAACATTGACTCTGTTACATAAGATCATCACAGCCTCCTACTTTACAATGAGGTAAAACTGCAAATAAATTCCAGAAGAACGACTCGTAGTCTAGTCTTATCACGAACTCTATTAGTAGAGTATTTAACTAGCTAAAGAGGCTAAGAATAGATTCTAGCTAAGTAGGAGCTAGGTTTAGGAAACTAGTTCCCTTCTATGGCTAAACTAGGTTTTCTCCTTGATGTATGTGGTAGCTGACTCCTCTGACAGGGTCTTGTCTCTTGAAGTAGTTGTTGACTCCTCGGCCTTCGAGTTGCACTGTAGATCCTCCTTCGATGCCTCCATATCTAAGCAGGGGATTTAAGAGTGGGATGAGTACGAGCGTACTCAACAAGTTCATTATAGGAAAGAGGTGTTTAATGCACTAGCTACATCATTAGACCAGAAAGTCTAATACCAATGCAAGTTTTCATAATCATTTCTTCAAGAGGTTGCTTTTATTCAGAAGAACTATGTCCGTCAGCCTTCACCGGTTTACTAGAACTTCATGGAGCTCCTTTCCGGCCGCGTTCGCAGCTTCCATATCCCGGAACAGGGAGTGACGAGTCACGGTTCTTTACACTCTGCAGAGGTGTGTTGCTTTACCCATAAGAGATCTTATCCTTGGTGCCAACCAGGTGTACATTCCTGTCCACACTTCCTATGGTGTGAGGCCCGGTATAAGGTCTAGCCAATCATGTTCCTCCGCTACCTCGAACACCCACCCTTTGTTGCATGCGCCGACCCTGGGTCCACGTCGGTCCCATTATTCCTGTAGATTTCAAGGTGGACCCCGACCACGACAACAATGCTGGGCTCTACCATACACTCCTACGCCGGTGGCTGCAACCCATCCTAGACCGCAATACCGTGGGGACTTAGGACTCCCCAGCCTCACCAGCTTGCTCCTTCGGGCGACAAGTGTACTACGGACTATGCCGTGGGGACTTAGGACTCCCGACCTCACCAGCTTGCCCCCTTGGATTACAAGTGTACTACGGTAAAGCGCATCCGTTGATGAACGAGAGGTGGAAACACTTTTGACTACTCCGTCCCACTCCGGATCTTATGGTTAACACGGGTATTACGGCACAAGAATCACCGGCGACATTTGTTGTTTAATCCTAGATAGATATAAACCCGTGCAATGGAACCTCCACCATATCAACACAATCCATGGTTCCATTGCCCACCACATAGTCATATTCATAGTTATGAAAATAGTGGTTTTGCTTTTTATGCAATAGTGATAATCATAGTACTTTGCAAGTAATTTGGTAAAAATACTCAAATGACATGAGCAAGCGATGAACTTGCCTTTCTTGACTGCAAGATTATGCAGGCAAGGTCTTCGATACGCAATAACTCCAAATTCTGAAATAGCATCATCGTCCGGTAAGGACGATGTTTAAAAGATTGGCAAGGATGCAATAATGCATAAGAATGAGATGCAATCGCTCTAAGTGTGACCTAACCCCGATGATTTAGGATTAGTGAGTTGTAATGATTAGCTCAGGGTGTGTTGCACTTTTAGAGTGATTCACATACAAGGTTCTTATTCAGGTGTGATTACTTGGTATTATAAACAGATAGATAATAAAGCATAATAATCGATTGAGCACACAAAGAATGATAGTTGGCATAATGTTAACAAGTAAAGAACAGTGGTTAGTTTTAACACTATATGGCATGGTTAATGATTAATTATCATATACTTCAAAAGAATAACTTTTGAAGAACATGTTCTTAATAAAGAACAAGTATGATAATTAGGTTGGTGGGTTCTATGGTTAACTAAGGTTCCACTTGTCTCTGGAGTAGATATTAGATAGATCCTAACAAGCTTGGATTCATCAATACCAGGTGGAGTTATGCCGAGGCATCCTAAGAAATTAATTACACATGGTTGCTATCAGGATTGGTTTCTCTTGCTAGTGACGATTGGCTAGGACTTATAGTTCTTATAAGCAGGGTTGATGATGGTTCTCTGTTTACTTCAAAAGAATAACTTTTGAAGAACATACTTCTTAGATAATAAGAAGTATAACAATTAAGGTTGAGGTTGTCTTGTATTAGCTATTGGGTTTCTAAGTAGAGAATGGTTGGTTCCAAAACAAGATGGTTCATAAGTATCTCACACTAGTAGGGTTTAGTGGAACAGGGTTATGTAATGCAATATAGTAGGTATGGGTGCTGTTAGGGTTCATCACAATGGTGTGATGATAATTAAAGTTACTTAATGATGATAATTCTAGGGATATGAGCTAGGGTTTGCATTTGGTTGACCCTATTTGATCAACCATGTTGGATAGGGATGCATATATGGGATACTAAATGATTGATAAAAGAGCTCCTACATTTTATGTGGACATAACAAGTATTTAATTGCTAATCATGGTTTTGTGTATCAGAAGTAAGTACATGATCACATATTCTAACCTGGGTTTAGGTTTAGAAGCAATTTAGGTTTCATATGAATAAATGGAGCTAGGCTTCCTAATGGTATTAGGGTTTTAGGGTTTCACATGCAATGATAATTTTGTAATACCATTCACTATGGAATTAGGGTTTGCTATTTACCATATAGTCTTAGGGTTAATAACTTCAATTAAAAGTTGAAGTTATTAGTAATTTGTAAATAAAATAATATTGAATTTGGCATTTTATTATTTTTAAACAATTAATAATTAGGGTAATTATTAATTAGGGTTTTAATTCTAATATTAAGGATTAAATAAATTACAAATAAAGAAAATAAGTGATAATGTTTTCTTTATATACTTTACTGGTTTTTATTTATTTTAATTATTTTTCCTAATTATTGAAGTTTAATTGAATTTAGAATTAATAAATAAGACTTAAATAACAAGTATTAAATAATTAAATTTTTATTAAAAATAAAAATTTCATTTTATATTTTTATTGGATAGAGTTTATTTTTATGATCATTTTGATATCACATTTGGTATTTTTCGGAATTGCAATGAATTTGATTTATTTCTGTAATGTTGCAGCAATTTGTGAAATTTGAATTAAAGCAGAAAACTGCTGAGGCTACCCGGACAGAGTTACACACAGCCACTGACCAGTGGGTCCAGGGCCACGTAGGCTGCCACCATGGCGCCGATGTGGCATGGCTCACGGTGGTCTGCGAGGTGGTCGACGACGGCGCCGGCGTTCCCGCGTACCCGAGGTCCAGCTACGGGTTCCAGATGAACCAGCTCAACTAGGTGAACCAAATGGTGGCGGCGCCGCTCCGGTTTGGTCACCGGAGCGTGCCCGGCGACGATGTGATGCGGCGGCGGATACGGTCACTCGGTGCGGTGGCGCTATGATGCAAATTAGGATGCAATAGCGGGCTCAGGAGATGCGCATGATCACCTTGATGCTCCCTGGGTGGTCGCCGGCGTGGATTGGAGGCGAAGGCGACGAGGTGGTCGCCGTTTTCCCCGCAGAGCTGCGGAAGGGAACGGCCAATTGCTTCCTCCCCAGAGCTCCCCGGACGCGAGACTCCACCAGACGGATGAGGACGTCGAGGCGCTCCTCCTGAGCTCAACGGCGAGCTCCGGGGTGGTCGGAATCGGTGTGACGAGAGTGTCACCGGCGAGCTAGGGTTTCATGAAATTTGGGGAAAAGGAAGAACGGGAACGAGGGAGGCTTCGGCCGAGTATTTATAGGGTTGAGGCGGGTCTTCGTCGGTCGCGCGGTCCAGAATGGCGGCCGGGACGTGGAGTTCGTCGTCGCCGTGGCGTCCTCCTGTGCGTCGACGGTGGCGAAGAATGAGACGACGCTCTCCTCGCTCTTATCCGCACGAAGCGGTACTGGGGCTGGTTTTGGGCTGGTTCTGGCAGTGGACTGGGCTGAGCATTGGGCCGCTGCTAGGCTCGGTGACCGCTCAGGTAAGGTCCAGGTAAGCCTCTCTCTTTTTCTTTTCAGTTTTTGTTACTGTTTTCAATTCTGTTTTATAATTCTGTTTGAATTCAAATTTAAATCATGTGTTACCATGCATATATTTGATAATTTGAATTCAATATGACTATTTAAAGGATAAATGTGTTACTCCATTATTGTTGAACAAACATATATGTGAGCCTTATTGCAATTTTAATATAGTTATGGTTTTATATATTTATTTGGATTTCCTTTTTCTTCTTGGTTATAAATCTCTTCTGAGTTATTATAGTGGGTAATTTCTATTCAAAGCATTTTATAGATCTTTAGGAAGTCTTGGTTTCTTATTTGGGAGTGTTATCCACTTACATGTTTTATGTGAGCACTTCTGTATTAAGGTCTTGTAAGATTCACTATAATCCTATTTCAAGGTTAGCACAAGTATTATATTTTTAACAACACCTAGAAATGCATAGAGTAGATACTACTCTCATCATGGTTTAATCTTGGTTTATGGGGATAAGTGGTTGATCCCACACATGGTTTTTAATTGTGAGTTTAAGCACTAGATGTTTCTTTGGTTTAATTAGTGAAGCATAGAATTTAGCTAATGAGCACTTCTAGGGCTCTAATTATATTCACCTAATGGTACTTGGTTCAAATCTCAATTATGGTCTGGTTTTATATTATGATCACCATAGTGATACATAAACCAGTGTTGAGATTTAATTCAAGGTTGTAGAAATGAGATGACACCATTTTGCATGCTAGGGTTTAATCTTCCCCAACCATGATAAGGTGGTGGCTTGCTTCATATCTAATGTGCTTCCCAAATTACTAAGGATTTGAGAATGGTTTTTATCTTCTA
Source organism: Lolium rigidum (assembly GCF_022539505.1). NCBI lineage: Eukaryota > Viridiplantae > Streptophyta > Magnoliopsida > Poales > Poaceae > Lolium > Lolium rigidum. Next base: position 201,548,827 of record NC_061510.1, on the reverse strand, counting down.
CCAGTTTAACTTCTATTATTATCTCCAATTTATCATTAAAGTAACTACATTGGTTATAGTTCTTTTTATAGTTAACTTTGGTCATTTGGATATATGGTTTCTCACCATATAAAGCATAGAGTTTAACTCTAAGGTTTTCTTAGGTTGTTTAATTTCTGAAGTATGGATATGGTAGGATTGTACTTATGATCACCAAGTGGTTCACAAGTAAAGGTTGGGATATAAGTCTAGGGTTGCTTACTAGTTACCTCCCTATGATTTCATGTGGTGAATGATACCTACTTATCCTATTGGGGTTTAGATTATCCTCACATACCTCAAGAGCATGATCCTGGATTAGGCATGATCAACTTGTTCTTAATATCTCTACCTCAAGTTCTTAGGGTTTATGCTCATTACTCAATTTATAATTATCAAGGTTTGGACTTCCTAAGGTATCTCTCCTTGAATGGGTTTCTCACTTCCAAGATCAAGTGTTGTCTTGATCAATTAAATATATACTTTCTTTTATAGTTTCTTGAATGGGCATGGTTATGGTTGTCTCAATTATCTTGAATATAACACCATGGGTTGAGCTTTCTCATTTAAGAATGGTTATTCTAGGGTTTATGGTGTACTCCTAATATTTATTTAGGTTGCTGAGCCAAAGATTCAATTGTCTATCTTAATTGGTTTATTCCACTCCTTATTTCACTAAGTCATGGATATAGTCTTATTCCATTTGGTATTTGGTGATCTCACCACTTCAAGGTGGAATGGTTTACCTAATACTTTAGTTCAAAGTTTAACATTGATTCTTAAATAGGTAAAACTAGAATTAGTATGATTGGTCTCTCTCTCATTTGGGAAGGACTTGTATATTACTCTAGGGTTCCTCATGAAGAGGATGATTTGAATACTTGGATGTATATCCAAGGTTTAGCTCAAGGTTTGTTATTGCTTTTCTAATAATTATAATAGAACTCTCACCTCTCTAGGTTTGATGCTTAACTATTTGATATAGAGAAAGATATATTTTTCTAGAGTGGATCTCCTTGTTATGTTTCCAAGAATGAAATAATATGAAAACCATGAGGTTCATGGTAGGATCATGGGTTTGTTTAAGACATGGAAAAGATGGGTGAAGAATAGTTTCTTCATTCATTGTTACTTGATTTACAAGTAGTTGTATATTCATATGCTATGGCAAGACTTACCTTATTATAATCTTTTATTAGATCAAGCAATTGATCATTGGTAAAGTGTTGCTTGTGTTGATTATTAGTTCCATTTGATCTAACCCCTTTGATCAAATCATCTCTACCCAAAACAAGGTTTTAGCAAAGTCACATTGAGGTTTATAGCGCTTGACTTGATGAGCTACTTCAATTCCACCAAGGTCAAGTGAAACTTCGATTCATCGTGATTGTTTTACTTTAAAGCGCGAAAATTCCCCAGATTTTCTATGCATGAATGCAATGCACACATCTGTTTCCTCTATTTTTGTAACCCCATTACCTGGGATATTACAGTCTCTACCCCTTAAACTAAACTTCGTCCTCGAAGTTCTATATCCCTCACGTTTCGGAGTGTGGATCTGACTTGTGCAGACTACATCTTTTCTCAAACTCCTTGGTGATCTCACTGGATATAATTGAATATATCCCTTGTCCAGATTCTTCCTGGAATCCATTAGTGTTTGACATCAAACAACTATTACTTCCTTTACTTCCATGATTTCCTCCAATATTATAAGCTTGTTTCCTTTCTCATTGAATATTCAATGATTGGGACTTCTTCTTGTCCTGATAGTCTTAATTGAGGACTAATTGGATAATAAACTCCTAATTGGTAAATAGGTCTTTATTTTCCCTTACTACCAAAATTGCAGTAATGGTGCTTAATAAGGTACTAACTATGGAATTGGTCGTGATGGTTTATTTCCCTAAGATTGGATTAGACTCATTTAGTCCATCCAATCATGGTTTATAGTTGATACCTATAACTATTTTGGGTTATTTAGGTTCCATGAAAGGAATCATTCTATTAGTCTATGGTTCTGGTATGGTCAATTTCCTTCGGTCTTTGGCCTTCTTGAGCTGTATTTGGTCTCTGACATTTCCTTCGTCCAACTTCTTTATCTTTGACTTACTTGAGCTTAAGTACTTCTGGGTAGATATTACTTACTTGCTCAAGTTTTAGTCTACTTCTTACTTCCTCGAGGTATAATTCTCGACTTCTGGTCTGACATCCTTCTGAAAGTAGTGTTTAATAATCTTATGAAAATAAGATCGAACTTCCTCTCAGTTCAGACCTTCTTCTTCTATTTTGCTCAAAGTATTGAATCATCGTACATCCAACTCAATCTTTACTCTACCCCTTAGAGTTTTCTTATGGTCTCCAACTTCTTTTTTTTTCTTTTATTTATTTGTTCACAAACTTTTGTTACAAATAATTAAATCGTGGACTATTTGTAATACCAACTGATACCAGCTGTGGTTATTATACCAATTGTGGCTATTTGATATCTAAAAATGAATTCTATTATAGGTTCTGATCAACTGGACGAGACATCTTCTACTTTATCTCGCAGTATTGACCCTATACCAATTGTGGTCTTCTGATATTAACTATGGTCTTCTTATATCTGCTATGGGTTCATAGGTTATCTTCCTTCCTTCAGGGTTTATTTTGCAAGAAAACCACTGGCTGACACTATGATTATAGTATCCTAAGTGATTTCCCATGCATTCCCTCTTCTATGATGACTATGGTTCTGCTTGAGCTTCACCATAATCACCAGATTTCTCACCTTCATGCTTCTTCCATACTAAAGTACTCTTCTGTTGAGGTAAACATGAGTTTCTGATTGTACTTTTTTCAGAGTATTGTGGTTACTTCCCACAACTTTACTTCATTTCTCCGATGAACCTTCATCTTGTCTTCGGAATCTTTAGAATTCGTCACTTCCTCACACAAATACCATTACCCTCTAGATCTATAGCACCAAGTAAGAACTTGATATAGCAACATGCATTTGCATATCAAATCCAAACTTCATGTATGGATCTAGTCAAACAATGAAAATCCAATAAAATCCAAGAAGATTCAGCTTTGTGCTTATAATACACACCATCATAAGCCTGAATTATAATAGTTGAGTAAGACATCTCTAAACATCAGGCTCTGATGTGTAGTATATAACACCACATAAGATAGGTTTATATCGTGATACTTAGCACATATAGTTGGCATTCTACTATTTGTCTTGACATTTACCTGAATTGCACAATTGCAATGAGATAAACTTGAAACAAAGTGGTTTGGGATGGTTCAAGTTAATCTAGTTTTGTTTGGAGGTACTATCAAAGTATTATACCATCTATAAGTGATACCGAGGACTACTTTGTATGATACCACTAGTTCTAATATGGTTACTGGAACACATATTTATTAGGATATAGTTCCTATACTTCTAAGCTTTTCTACCATAAGCATATGGCCATGATGTGCTTGGCACACTTCCCATATTTTTGGAACACAATTCTTGCACTACTGTTGAACAACTGGCTTCTTATTGTACTTCTCCTAAATATTTATGAGGCTCTGGTACATCACATAATGATTCTCAGGTGAATCATATATGATTAGCAACTCTACCTTGTAAGTAGACATATTTTGTTCCGATCTCTACTCCGTTCCTCCCATGATTGACTCATCATGGTCTATACTACTTCATCTAACTTAGATTTATCACTTACTATCAAATGTTTCACAAGTTTGGATAAATTTTACTTACTCATTATTTAACTTGATCTACATTTTCTATTAGGATACTTTAGATATCTTTGTCACTTAATATTACTCCTATTACAGGTCTGGATAACTCTTACTTAATCATAACATATGTTGGTACACATATTCCAATAGGATATCTTCCTTATGGTTGTATCCTCTCTTTGGACTACCATGTATTGTATACCAACTGTGATCTACCCATATATTGTTTAAGGACTTCATGGTATACTATATGTTTGGGATTAGTTAACTAACTTTACTCAGTAAAGATAGTTAAGAAAGGTTGACTTAAGTGTGTCAGGATTATTCTCAAGTGAATATCCATCTCAAGTCATAAGAATATTTGGTTTACTAAGACAACTTTCTATAGACACTACCAATCCTATAGGTCTCCTTTAAAGGGTTTTAATCCTAGGGTCAAAGCATTTGCTCTGATACCAACTGTGGTGACCCGGCATACCACTGCATGGTGTAGTATGCAAGTCTGATATAACACCAATGAAACACCGTTCCACTAGTATTATATCGCTCAGAGTGGTACAACAGAAACATATGCGGGTCCAGGGTATGTCTATAGAATTACAACATTGACTCTGTTACATAAGATCATCACAGCCTCCTACTTTACAATGAGGTAAAACTGCAAATAAATTCCAGAAGAACGACTCGTAGTCTAGTCTTATCACGAACTCTATGTAGCGACCTCACTTTAAAAAGTGCAAGTCCCTGTGCATTAGTGCTAGTCCCTGGATCGAACTGCTAGCACACACATTTTAAGATGAAATACCAAGTAGCAAGGGTCTTCATTACAACCTAAGATCCAGCGGAAATAAAATAGTTCGATACAACTTGCATAGCTCAAGGGCTAGCATAAACATAAATCAGAGTTCAACATCAAACGGAAAGCAAATAGCATGGAGTCCCTTTCCTTCACGGATGCCACAGGCAGACATGTTGGGCAAAGACTCGTGATCCTAACATCTTCTTCAGCAACTAGGGATACCTGCAACATGAAACGTTGCAGCCCGAAGAAATCAATACATTTGGAATTGTATTGGCAAGGACACTTTTGTGGACTCAAAAGGCATCCTACACCTACGTGCACATCCGGCGAGGTAGAGCTCGGGTTCATTTTGCATAAAGCCAATTTTTCCCTATCATTTATCAAAACATTTTCTTTCAATCTAATTAATAGTAACATTGGTAAATCCCCAATGTACCAATTAACAGTAACATTGGTAAAGCCCCAATGTACCTTCCTACCCTTGTTCACCCATCAAATTTTATTTAAGAAATTGGGATGAGGAGATCTTCGAACAAGGACTTGTCGGTTCGCTCAAGTTGTCCATAACCGGGGACACGGCTAAGTACTTAGATTTTACACTCTCGAGAGGTTGTACACCTTTACCCACATGGCCAGGTCAATCCTTCTACCTCGATGCACATTTTGCTCGAGAGGACAGGTGCGGACCGTGGCCGAGACCTTCGTGTGTAATCACCCGAACCATTCCCTAAGGGCCCCGTTCCACCTACAGTATCCCTCTACCACCACCTGGCCCCTAGGATCCGGGTTCATACAACATACTTTGTCAAGCCAGAGCCATAGTAGCATGTGGTTGTACGAAAAGCTAATGAGCAAGGTTTGTCTACAATCTCTTTAAGCACTGGGTGACTTTCCGCAAGTGTGCACTAGCACCGGGGTCTCGCCCACGATACAGCCACCCTCTCCATAACTCCACCATTCACCCAGGTAATTCATTAAACTTAGTTGTTTTTCCTTAACCTCTATCAAAACCTTTTCCATGGCATAGCAGGTAACAACTAAATTTAATGGCGGCTAAGGGAGTCTAGGAGTGGTGTAGCTAAACTACTAGGATTTACTAGCAAGCACAAAGCATAAACCCTAGACATGTCTACTATAAAAACACTACGGTGCAAGAATTAAAACTGGGACTTTTGGTGTGTGTCACTTGCCTTTTTCAACGGGAGGAGTTGCAATCTTCACAATCACAACGGTTGCGAGCTATCACGGTCGCAATCTACAAGCATTCATACATAGCACGATAAACACGATGCACAACACAAATGCACAAGCATAGACATGAGATGCATATGATATTTACACAAGTGCACTCCATTTAATGATCTCTAGTTGTCACTATATGCATGATGCCATGGTCAAGTTTTATGGTCGGTTGAATTATTGCGAACCATCTATGTCGCACTAGCGAAGGGCAACTACCATTAAATGCAAAAGGTATTTTGCTACAGTAGATAAATGGTGATTTTGGTACTACTGGACAGAGGGTAACATTTGCAAGCATATGCAAAAGGAATCACCCGAAAAAGGTATGTAGATCTCATTCTAAGGGTGAGGTACTCCGATTAGGCATTTAAATATGAATGAAACTCAAACTTCTGTAAGTCCATATTTTATTGTTCCAAAATGTTCTACATGTTTTTAGGATTCCAGAGGTATAAAGTTTGTAATTTTTGGACAAACGGAGCTCTGGTTATGAATTTTATAAAGCGCGGACTATCGAAATGCTGTTAAAACGAAATCTAGGGGGTGTCCCTGACACATGGCGCAATCCTATTGGTGCGTACCCCTTCACACAGATCATGCTCTCTGATCCATTGGATCAACATAACGTCTACGGCTCAGATCTAAAGGCAGAATAGGGAAAGAAATAAAAAGAAAAAGGGAGGGTGCTCACGTGGCGGCGACGTGGCGCACGCGTGGAGGATGACGTGGCCGGCGGTGGAGGAGATGGCCGGTGCGCGGCCTGGCCGTGCTCGACGGCGGAGGCTCGGGGGTCCTCGGGCTCGGGTGAGTCCAGGACGGCGTGCGGCGCGGCGAGGCGGAGCTAGGGGCGCAGATGGCGTCGGCTCGCGCGGGCTCAGCCGGCGGCGAACGGCGGCTGGAGGCGGCGGCACGGCGGCGAACTCCGGCGAGAGATTGGGCAGCCTGGGGGCGTGCTGCGAGGGAGAAAAGAAGGGGAATGGAGGGAGGGGGCGCGGCCTTTAAAGGGGCGGCCTCGGGCTGAGAGGGGGGGGCGTGGGGAGGTGGGCGAGGTGGGGAAGGTGGTGGCCGGCGCTGCTGCCTGTGTGCGTGCGTGCGTCGTGGGGAGGCGGCGGTTGGAGACGATGGGGAGGAGCGCGTGCGCGGGCTGTCCTGGCCGGCTGGGCCGGTGGTGGCCTGGTCGGCCCAAGGGAAAGAGAGGAGAGAGGAAGGGGGCTGGGCCGTGGGGAAGGCCTGGCTGGGCCGTTCGGCCGCTGGTCGGTCCAGTTGGGTCGGCCACCCTTTTTTTTTTCGTTTGTTTCTCTTTTTTTTTATTTCTTTCTCTCATTTAAAAATGCATTTGAGCACCTAAATAGAATCGGAAAAATACGAATAATATACCGATGGATTCCTTGTAAAAAGGCCATCACTTTGAAACCATTTTTGAAACAAAAATAAATACTTTTAAAATCAAAGTTCGCATAGACGCATAAGTGGATATTAGCACCATTTTAGGGTTTTCACTTTGCGCTTTTAATTTCATATTTTCCTAAATGAAAAATGCCATGATGCACATGTATGAAATGCATGCTCTTTCAAATTTAAAATTTTGGGATGTTACACTCTATTAGTAGAGTATTTAACTAGCTAAAGAGGCTAAGAATAGATTCTAGCTAAGTAGGAGCTAGGTTTAGGAAACTAGTTCCCTTCTATGGCTAAACTAGGTTTTCTCCTTGATGTATGTGGTATCTGACTCGTCTGACAGGGTCTTGTCTCTTGAAGTAGTTGTTGACTCCTCGGCCTTCGAGTTGCACTGTAGATCCTCCTTCGATGCCTCCATATCTAAGCAGGGGATTTAAGAGTGGGATGAGTACGAGCGTACTCAACAAGTTCATTATAGGAAAGAGGTGTTTAATGCACTAGCTACGGCATTAGACCGAGAAAGTCTAATACCAATGCAAGTTTTCATAATCATTTCTTCAAGAGGTTGCTTTTATTCGGAAGAACTATGTCCGTCGGCCTTCACCGGTTTACTAGAACTTCATGGAGCTCCTTTCCGGCCGCGTTCGCAGATTCCATATCCGGAACGAGGGAGTGACGAGTCACGGTTCTTTACACTCTGCGAGAGGTGTGTTGCTTTACCCATAAGAGATCTTATCCTTGGTGCCAACCGAGTGTACATTCCTGTCCACACTTCCTATGGTGTGAGGCCCGGTATAAGGTCTAGCCAATCATGTTCCTCCGCTACCTCGAACACCCACCCTTTGTTGCATGCGCCGACCACGGGTCCACGTCGGTCCCATTATTCCTGTAGATTTCAAGGTGGACCCCGACCACGACAACGATCGTTGGGCTCTACCATACACTCCTACGCCGGTGGCTGCAACCCATCCTAGACCGCAATACCGTGGGGACTTAGGACTCCCCGGCCTCACCCGGCTTGCTCCTTCGGGCGACAAGTGTACTACGGACTATGCCGTGGGGACTTAGGACTCCCCGGCCTCACCGGCTTGCCCCCTTGGATTACAAGTGTACTACGGTAAAGCGCATCCGTTGATGAACGAGAGGTGGAAACACTTTTGACTACTCCGTCCCACTCCGGATCTTATGGTTAACACGGGTATTACGGCACAAGAATCACTGGCGACATTTGTTGTTTAATCCTAGATAGATATAAACCCGTGCAATGGAACCTCCACCATATCAACACAATCCATGGTTCCATTGCCCACCACATAGTCATATTCATAGTTATGAAAATAGTGGTTTTGCTTTTTATGCAATAGTGATAATCATAGTACTTTGCAAGTAATTTGGTAAAAATACTCAAATGACATGAGCAAGCGATGAACTTGCCTTTCTTGACTGCAAGATTATGCAGGCAAGGTCTTCGATACGCAATAACTCCAAATTCTGAAATAGCATCATCGTCCGTAAGGACGATGTTTAAAGATTGGCAAGGATGCAATAATGCATAAGAATGAGATGCAATCGCTCTAAGTGTGACCTAACCCCGATGATTTAGGATTAGTGAGTTGTAATGATTAGCTCGGGGTGTGTTGCACTTTTAGAGTGATTCACATACAAGGTTCTTATTCGGGTGTGATTACTTGGTATTATAAACGAGATAGATAATAAAGCATAATAATCGATTGAGCACACAAAGAATGATAGTTGGCATAATGTTAACAAGTAAAGAACAGTGGTTAGTTTTAACACTATATGGCATGGTTAATGATTAATTATCATATACTTCAAAAGAATAACTTTTGAAGAACATGTTCTTAATAAAGAACAAGTATGATAATTAGGTTGGTGGGTTCTATGGTTAACTAAGGTTCCACTTGTCTCTGGAGTAGATATTAGATAGATCCTAACAAGCTTGGATTCATCAATACCAGGTGGAGTTATGCCGAGGCATCCTAAGAAATTAATTACACATGGTTGCTATCAGGATTGGTTTCTCTTGCTAGTGACAGCTGGCTAGGACTTATAGTTCTTATAAGCAGGGTTGATGATGGTTCTCTGTTTACTTCAAAAGAATAACTTTTGAAGAACATACTTCTTAGATAATAAGAAGTATAACAATTAAGGTTGAGGTTGTCTTGTATTAGCTATTGGGTTTCTAAGTAGAGAATGGTTGGTTCCAAAACAAGATGGTTCATAAGTATCTCACACTAGTAGGGTTTAGTGGAACAGGGTTATGTAATGCAATATAGTAGGTATGGGTGCTGTTAGGGTTCATCACAATGGTGTGATGATAATTAAAGTTACTTAATGATGATAATTCTAGGGATATGAGCTAGGGTTTGCATTTGGTTGACCCTATTTGATCAACCATGTTGGATAGGGATGCATATATGGGATACTAAATGATTGATAAAAGAGCTCCTACATTTTATGTGGACATAACAAGTATTTAATTGCTAATCATGGTTTTGTGTATCAGAAGTAAGTACATGATCACATATTCTAACCTGGGTTTAGGTTTAGAAGCAATTTAGGTTTCATATGAATAAATGGAGCTAGGCTTCCTAATGGTATTAGGGTTTTAGGGTTTCACATGCAATGATAATTTTGTAATACCATTCACTATGGAATTAGGGTTTGCTATTTACCATATAGTCTTAGGGTTAATAACTTCAATTAAAAGTTGAAGTTATTAGTAATTTGTAAATAAAATAATATTGAATTTGGCATTTTATTATTTTTAAACAATTAATAATTAGGGTAATTATTAATTAGGGTTTTAATTCTAATATTAAGGATTAAATAAATTACAAATAAAGAAAATAAGTGATAATGTTTTCTTTATATACTTTACTGGTTTTTATTTATTTTAATTATTTTTTCCTAATTATTGAAGTTTAATTGAATTTAGAATTAATAAATAAGACTTAAATAACAAGTATTAAATAATTAAATTTTTATTAAAAATAAAAATTTCATTTTATATTTTTATTGGATAGAGTTTATTTTTATGATCATTTTGATATCACATTTGGTATTTTTCGGAATTGAAATGAATTTGATTTATTTCTGTAATGTTGCAGCAATTTGTGAAATTTGAATTAAAGCAGAAAACTGCTGAGGCTACCCGGACAGAGTTACACACAGCCACTGACCAGTGGGTCCAGGGCCACGTAGGCTGCCACCGTGGCGCCGATGTGGCATGGCTCACGGTGGTCTGCGAGGTGGTCGACGACGGCGCCGGCGTTCCCGCGTGCCGAGGTCCAGCTACGGGTTCCAGATGAACCAGCTCAACTAGGTGAACCAAATGGTGGCGGCGCCGCTCCGGTTTGGTCACCGGAGCGTGCCCGGCGACGATGTGATGCGGCGGCGGATACGGTCACTCGGTGCGGTGGCGCTATGATGCAAATTAGGATGCAATAGCGGGCTCGGGGAGATGCGCATGATCACCTTGATGCTCCCTGGGTGGTCGCCGGCGTGGATTGGAGGCGAAGGCGACGAGGTGGTCGCCGTTTTCCCCGCAGAGCTGCGGAAGGGAACGGCCAATTGCTTCCTCCCCAGAGCTCCCCTGGACGCGAGACTCCACCAGACGGATGAGGACGTCGAGGCGCTCCTCCTGAGCTCAACGGCGAGCTCCGGGGTGGTCGGAATCGGTGTGACGAGAGTGTCACCGGCGAGCTAGGGTTTCATGAAATTTGGGGAAAAGGAAGAACGGGAACGAGGGAGGCTTCGGCCGAGTATTTATAGGGTTGAGGCGGGTCTTCGTCGGTCGCGCGGTCCCCAGAATGGCGGCCGGGACGTGGAGTTCGTCGTCGCCGTGGCGTCCTCCTGTGCGTCGACGGTGGCGAAGAATGAGACGACGCTCTCCTCGCTCTTATCCGCACGAAGCGGTACTAGGGCTGGTTTTGGGCTGGTTCTGGCAGTGGACTGGGCTGAGCATTGGGCCGCTGATACGTCTCCGACGTATCGATAATTTCTTATGTTCCATGCCACATTATTGATGTTATCTACATGTTTTATGCACACTTTATGTCATATTCGTGCATTTTCTGGAACTAACCTATTAACAAGATGCCGAAGTGCCGATTCGTTGTTTTTCTGCTGTTTTTGGTTTCAGAAATCCTAGTAAAGAAATATTCTCGGAATTGGACGAAATTAAAGCCCAGGGGCCTATTTTTCCACGAAGCTTCCAGAAGTCCGAAGACGAGACGAAGAGGGGCCACAGGGGAGCCAAACCCTAGGGCGGCGCGGGCCCCCCTTGGCCGCGCCGCCCTGTCATCTGGGGCCCCCGTGCCGCCTCTTGACTTGCCCTTCCGCCTACTTAAAGCCTCCGTGACGAAACCCCCAGTACCGAGAGCCACGATACGGAAAACCTTACTGAGACGCCGTCGCCGCCGATCCCATCTCGGGGGATCCAGGAGATCGCCTCCGGCACCCTGCCGGAGAGGGGAATCATCTCCCGGAGGACTCTACGCCGCCATGGTCGCCTCCGGTGTGATGTGTGAGTAGTCTACCCCTGGACTATGGGTCCATAGCAGTAGCTAGATGGTTGTCTTCTCCCCATTGTGCTATCATTGTCGGATCTTGTGAGCTGCCTAACATGATCAAGATCATCTATCCGTAATTCTATATGTTGCGTTTGTTGGGATCCGATGAATAGAGAATACTTGTTATGTTGATTATCAAAGTTATGCTTATGTGTTGTTTATGATCTTGCATGCTCTCCGTTACTAGTAGATGCTCGGCCAAGTAGATGCTTTTAACTCCAAGAGGGAGTACTTATGCTCGATAGTGGGTTCATGCCTGCATTGACACCGGGACGATGACGAGAAAGTTCTAAGGTTGTGTTGTGCTTGTTGCCACTAGGGATAAAACATTGATGCTATGTCTAAGGATGTAGTTGTTGATTACATTACGCACCATACTTAATGCAATTGTCTCGTTGCTTGCAACTTAATACTTGGAGGGGTTCGGATGATAACCTCGAAGGTGGACTTTTTAGGCATAGATGCGGTTGGATGGCGGTCTATGTACTTTGTCGTAATGCCCAATTAAATCTCACTATACTCATCATGATATGTATGTGCATTGTCATGCTCTCTTTATTTGTCAATTGCCCAACTCGTAATTTGTTCACCCAACATGCTGTTCGTCTTATGGGAGAGACACCTCTAGTGAACTGTGGACCCCGGTCCAATTCTCAATACTGAAATACAATCTACTGCAATACTTGTTTTTACTATTTCTCTGCAAACAATCATCTTCCACACAATACGGTTAATCCTTTGTTACAGCAAGCCGGTGAGATTGACAACCTCACTGTTTCGTTGGGGCAAAGTACTTTGGTTGTGTTGTGCGGGTTCCACGTTGGCGCCGGAATCCCTGGTGTTGCGCCGCACTACATCTCGCCGCCATCAACCTTCAACGTGCTTCTTGGCTCCTCCTGGTTCGATAAACCTTGGTTTCTTTCGAGGGAAAACTTGCTGCTGTGCGCATCATACCTTCCTCTTGGGGTTGCCCAACGAACATGTGAAATACACGCCATCAAGCTCTTTTTACGGCGCCGTTGCCGGGGAGATCAAGACACGCCTGCAGGGGAGTCTCCACTTCTCAATCTCTTTACTTTGTTTTTGTCTTGCTTTATTTTATTTACTACTTTGTTTGCTGCACTAAATCAAAATACAAAAAAATTAGTTGCTAGTTTTACTTTGTTTGCTATCTTGTTTGCTATATCAAAAACACAAAAAAATTAGTTTACTTGCATTTACTTTATCTAGTTTGTTTTATTTACTGTTGCTAAAATGTCCAACGCTGAAAATACTAAGTTGTGTGACTTCACAACCACAAATAATAATGATTTCTTATGCACACCTATTGCTCCACCTGCTACTACAGCAGAATTCTTTGAAATTAAACCCTCTTGTTATGAACAATCAATTTTCTGGTGTTAGTTCTGATGATGCTGCTGCCCATCTTAATAATTTTGTTGAACTATGTGAAATGCAAAAATATAAAGATGTAGATGGTGATATTATTAAACTAAAATTGTTCCCTTTCTCATTAAGAGGAAGAGCTAAAGATTGGTTGCTATCTCCGCCTAAGAATAGTATTGATTCATGGACTAAATGCAAGGATGCTTTTATTGGTAGATATTATCCCCCTGCTAAAATTATATCTTTGAGGAGTAGCATAATGAATTTTAAACAATTAGATACTGAACATGTTGCTCAAGCTTGGGAAAGAATGAAATCTCTGGTTAAAAATTGCCCAACCCATGGACTGACTACTTGGATGATCATCCAAACCTTCTATGCAGGACTAAATTTTTCTTCACGGAATTTATTGGATTCAGCAGCTGGAGGTACCTTTATGTCCATCACTCTTGGTGAAGCAACAAAGCTTCTTGATAATATGATGATCAATTACTCTGAATGGCACACGGAAAGAGCTCCACAAGGTAAGAAGGTAAATTCTGTTGAAGAAACCTCTTCCTTGAATGATAAGATTGATGCTATTATGTCTATGCTTGTGAATGATAGGACTAATATTGATCCTAATAATGTTCCATTAGCTTCATTGGTTGCACAAGAAGAACATGTTGATGTAAACTTCATTAAAAATAATAATTTCAACAACAATGCTTACCGGAACAATTCTAGTAACAACTATAGGCCATATCCTTATAATAATGGCAACGGCTATGGTAATTCTTATGGTAATTCTTACAACAATAATAGGAATTCACCCCCTGGACTTGAAGCCATGCTTAAAGAATTTATTAGTACACAAACTGCTTTTAACAAATCTGTTGAAGAAAAGCTTGGGAAAATTGATATACTTGCTTCTAAAGTCGATAGTCTTGCTGCTGATGTTGATCTTTTGAAATCAAAAGTTTTGCCTAATGAGAATCATCATAATAATTACTACTACAGCAAATGCCATTCAAGTTAGAATTAATGAGAATATAAGATTAATGGCTGAACTGCGTGCTAGGTGGGATAGAGAAGAAAATGAAAAACTAGCTAAAGAGAAGAATATAGCTAAAGTTTGGACTATTACCACCACTAGTAATGCTAATGCTACACATGTTGCTGCACCTCCTACTAATACTAATAAAATAATTGGTGTTAGCAATGTTTCCACTCCTAATACAAAGCGCGAAAAACTGCCTGAAACTGCTAAAACTGCTGAAACTGCCTGTGATAAAGCTGCTGAAATTTTTTCCAACATTGGAGATGATGATCCCATTGCTTTAGATTATAATGGTATGAATTTTGATGATTGCCACATCTCTGAAGTTATAAAGTTCTTGCAAAAACTTGCTAAAAGTCCTAATGCTAGTGCTATAAATTTGGCTTTCACGCATCATATTACAAATGCTCTCATAAAAGCTAGAGAAGAGAAACTAGAGCGCGAAGCCTCTATTCCTAAAAAGCTAGAGGATGGTTGGGAGCCCATCATTAAGATGAAGATTAAAGATTTTGATTGTAATGCTTTATGTGATCTTGGTGCAAGTATTTATGTTATGCCTAAGAAAATTTATAATATGCTTGACTTGCCACCGCTGAAAAATTGTTATTTGGATGTTAATCTTGCTGATCATTCTACAAAGAAACCTTTGGGTAAAGTTGATAATGTTCGCATTACCGTTAACAATAATCTTGTTCCCGTTGATTTTGTTGTCTTGGATATTGAATGCAATGCATCTTGTCCCATTATATTGGGAAGACCTTTTCTTCGAACTCGTTGGTGCTATTATTGATATGAGGGAAGGTAATATAAAATATCAATTTCCTCTCAAGAAAGGTATGGAACACTTCCCTAGAAAGAGAATGAAGGTACCTTATGATTCTATTATTAGAACAAATTATGATGTTGATGCTTCATCTCTCGATGTTACTTGATACACACTTTCGCGCCTAGCTGAAAGGCGTTAAAGAAAAGCGCTTATGGGAGACAACCCATGTTTTTACCTACAGTACTTTGTTTTTATTTTGTGTCTTGGAAGTTGTTTACTACTGTAGCAACCTCTCCTTATCTTAGTTTTGAGTTTTGTTGTGCCAAGTTAAGCCGTTGATAGAAAAGTAAGTACTAGATTTGGATTACTGCGCAGTTCCAGATTTCTTTGCTGTCACGAATCTGAGTCCACCGCCCTGTAGGTAGCTCAGAAAATTATGCCAATTTACGTGCATGATCCTCAGATATGTACGCAACTTTCATTCAATTTGAGCATTTTCATTTGAGCAAGTCTGGTGCCATTTTAAAATTCGTCAATACGAACTGTTCTGTTTTGACAGATTCTGCCTTTTATTTCGCATTGCCTCTTTCGCTATGTTGGATGAATTTCTTTGATCCACTAATGTCCAGTAGCATTATGCAATGTCCAGAAGTGTTAAGAATGATTGTGTCACCTCTGAATATGTCAATTTATATTGTGCACTAACCCTCTAATGAGTTGTTTCGAGTTTGGTGTGGAGGAAGTTTTCAAGGATCAAGAGAGGAGTATGATGCAACATGATCAAGGAGAGTGAAAGCTCTAAGCTTGGGGATGCACCCGGTGGTTCACCCCTGCATATATCAAGAAGACTCAAGCGTCTAAGCTTGGGGATGCCCAAGGCATCCCCTTCTTCATCGACAACATTATCAGGTTCCTCCCCTGAAACTATATTTTTATTCCATCACATCTTATGTGCTTTTTCTTGGAGCGTCGGTTTGTTTTGTTTTTTGTTTTGTTTGAATAAAATGGATCCTAGCATTCACTTTATGGGAGAGATACACGCTCCGCTGTAGCATATGGACAAGTATGTCCTTAGTTTCTACTCATAGTATTCATGGCGAAGTTTCTCCTTCGTTAAATTGTTATATGGTTGGAATTGGAAAATGATACATGTAGTAATTGCTATAAATGTCTTGGATAATGTGATACTTGGCAATTGTTGTGCTCATGTTTAAGCTCTTGCATCATATGCTTTGCACCCATTAATGAAGAAATACATAGAGCATGCTAAAATTTGGTTTGCATATTTGGTTTCTCTAAGGTCTAGATAATTTCTAGTATTGAGTTTGAACAACAAGGAAGACGGTGTAGAGTCTTATAATGTTTTCAATATGTCTTTTATGTGAGTTTTGCTGTACCGTTCATCCTTGTGTTTGTTTCAAATAAGCCTTGCTAGCCTAAACCTTGTATCGAGAGGGAATACTTCTCATGCATCCAAAATACTTGAGCCAACCACTATGCCATTTGTGTCCACCATACCTACCTATGCTACATGGTATTTTTCCGCCATTCCAAAGTAAATTGCTTGAGTGCTACCTTTAAAATTCCATCATTCACCTTTGCAATATATAGCTCATGGGACAAATAGCTTAAAAACTATTGTGGTATTGAATATGTAATTATGCACTTTATCTCTTATTAAGTTGCTTGTTGTGCGATAACCATGTTTACTCGGGGACGCCATCAACTATTCATTGTTGAATTTCATGTGAGTTGCTATGCATGTCCGTCTTGTCTGAAGCAAGAGAGATCTACCACCATATGGTTAAGCATGCATATGTTAGAGAAGAACATTGGGCCGCTAACTAAAGCCATGTTCCATGGTGGAAGTTTCAGTTTTGGACAACAATCCTCAAATCTCAAATGAGAAAATTATTAATTGTTGTTACATGCTTATGCATAAAAGAGGAGTCCATTATCTGTTGTCTATGTTGTCCCGGTATGGATGTCTAAGTTGAAGAATAATCAATAGCGAGAAATCCAATGCGAGCTTTCTCCTTAGACCTTTGTACGAGGCGGCATAGAGGTACCCCTTTGTGACACTTGGTAAAAACAATGCATGTGATGATCCGGTAGTCCAAGCTAATTAGGACAAGGTGCGGGCACTATTAGTACATTATGCATGAGGCTTGCAACTTATAAGATATAATTTACATGATGCATATGCTTTATTACTACCGTTGACAAAATTGTTTCATGTTTTCAAAATCAAAGCTCTAGCACAAATATAGCAATCGATGCTTTTCCTCTATGAGGACCAATCTTTTACTTTCAATGTTGAGTCAGTTCACCTATTTCTCTCCACCTCAAGAAGCAAACACTTGTGTGAACTATGCATTCATTCCTACATATTTGCATATTGCACTTATTATATTACTCTATGTTGACAATATCCATGAGATATACATGTTACAAGTTGAAAGCAACCGCTGAAACTTAATCTTCCTTTGTGTTGCTTCAATGCCTTTACTTTGATTTATTGCTTTATGAGTTAACTCTTATGCAAGACTTATTGATGCTTGTCTTGAAGTGCTATTCATGAAAAGTCTTTGCTTTATGATTCACTTGTTTACTCATGTCATACACATTGTTTTGATCGCTGCATTCATTACATATGCTTTACAAATAGTATAATCAAGATTATGATGGCATGTCACTCCGAAATTATCCGTGTTATCGTTTTACCTGCTCGGGACGAGCGGAACTAAGCTTGGGGATGCTGATACGTCTCCGACGTATCGATAATTTCTTATGTTCCATGCCACATTATTGATGTTATCTACATGTTTTATGCACACTTTATGTCATATTCGTGCATTTTCCGGAACTAACCTATTAACAAGATGCCGAAGTGCCGATTCGTTGTTTTCTGCTGTTTTTGGTTTCAGAAATCCTAGTAAAGAAATATTCTCGGAATTGGACGAAATCAAAGCCCAGGGGCCTATTTTTCCACGAAGCTTCCAGAAGTCCGAAGACGAGACGAAGAGGGGCCACAGGGGAGCCAAACCCTAGGGCGGCGCGGGCCCCCCCTTGGCCGCGCCGCCCTGTCATCTGGGGCCCCTGTGCCGCCTCTTGACTTGCCCTTCCGCCTACTTAAAGCCTCCGTGACGAAACCCCCAGTACCGAGAGCCACGATACGGAAAACCATACTGAGACGCCGTCGCCGCCGATCCCATCTCGGGGTATCCAGGAGATCGCCTCCGGCACCCTGCCGGAGAGGGGAATCATCTCCCGGAGGACTCTACGCCGCCATGGTCGCCTCCGGTGAGATGTGTGAGTAGTCTACCCCTGGACTATGGGTCCATAGCAGTAGCTAGATGGTTGTCTTCTCCCCATTGTGCTATCATTGTCGGATCTTGTGAGCTGCCTAACATGATCAAGATCATCTATCCGTAATTCTATATGTTGCGTTTGTTGGGATCCGATGAATAGAGAATACTTGTTATGTTGATTATCAAAGTTATGCTTATGTGTTGTTTATGATCTTGCATGCTCTCCGTTACTAGTAGATGCTCTGGCCAAGTAGATGCTTTTAACTCCAAGAGGGAGTACTTATGCTCGATAGTGGGTTCATGCCTGCATTGACACTGGGACAGTGACAGAAAGTTCTAAGGTTGTGTTGTGCTGTTGCCACTAGGGATAAAACATTGATGCTATGTCTAAGGATGTAGTTATTGATTACATTACGCACCATACTTAATGCAATTGTCTGTTGCTTGCAACTTAATATTGGAGGGGGTTCGGATGATAACCTGAAGGTGGACTTTTTAGGCATAGATGCAGTTGGATGGCGGTCTATGTACTTTGTCGTAATGCCCAATTAAATCTCACTATACTCATCATGATATGTATGTGCATTGTCATGCTCTCTTTATTTGTCAATTGCCCAACTGTAATTTGTTCACCCAACATGCTGTTCGTCTTATGGGAGAGACACCTCTAGTGAACTGTGGACCCCGGTCCAATTCTCAATACTGAAATACAATCTACTGCAATACTTGTTTTTACTATTTTCTCTGCAAACAATCATCTTCCACACAATACGGTTAATCCTTTGTTACAGCAAGCCGGTGAGATTGACAACCTCACTGTTTCGTTGGGGCAAAGTACTTTGGTTGTGTTGTGCAGGTTCCACGTTGGCGCCGGAATCCCCGGTGTTGCGCCGCACTACATCTCGCCGCCATCAACCTTCAACGTGCTTCTTGGCTCCTCCTGGTTCGATAAACCTTGGTTTCTTTCTGAGGGAAAACTTGCTGCTGTGCGCATCATACCTTCCTCTTGGGGTTGCCCAACGAACGTGTGAAATACACGCCATCAGCCGCTGCTAGGCTCGGTGACCGCTCAGGTAAGGTCCAGGTAAGCCTCTCTCTTTTTCTTTTCAGTTTTTATTACTGTTTTCAATTCTGTTTTATAATTCTGTTTGAATTCAAATTTAAATCATGTGTTACCATGCATATATTTGATAATTTGAATTCAATATGACTATTTAAAGGATAAATGTGTTACTCCATTATTGTTGAACAAACATATATGTGAGCCTTATTGCAATTTTCATATAGTTATGGTTTTATATATTTATTTGGATTTCCTTTTTCTTCTTGGTTATAAATATCTTCTGAGTTATTATAGTGGGTAATTTCTATTCAAAGCATTTTATAGATCTTTAGGAAGTCTTGGTTTCTTATTTGGGAGTGTTATCCACTTACATGTTTTATGTGAGCACTTCTGTATTAAGGTCTTGTAAGATTCACTATAATCCTATTTCAAGGTTAGCACAAGTATTATATTTTTAATAACACCTAGAAATGCATAGAGTAGATACTACTCTCATCATGGTTTAATCTTGGTTTATGGGGATAAGTGGTTGATCCCACACATGGTTTTTAATTGTGAGTTTAAGCACTAGATGTTTCTTTGGTTTAATTAGTGAAGCATAGAATTTAGCTAATGAGCACTTCTAGGGCTCTAATTATATTCACCTAATGGTACTTGGTTCAAATCTCAATTATGGTCTGGTTTTATATTATGATCACCATAGTGATACATAAACCAGTGTTGAGATTTAATTCAAGGTTGTAGAAATGAGATGACACCATTTTGCATGCTAGGGTTTAATCTTCCCCAACCATGATAAGGTGGTGGCTTGCTTCATATCTAATGTGCTTCCCAAATTACTAAGGATTTGAGAATGGTTTTTATCTTCTACCAGTTTAACTTCTATTATTATCTCCAATTTATCATTAAAGTAACTACATTGGTTATAGTTCTTTTTATAGTTAACTTTGGTCATTTGGATATATGGTTTCTCACCATATAAAGCATAGAGTTTAACTCTAAGGTTTTCTTAGGTTGTTTAATTTCTGAAGTATGGATATGGTAGGATTGTACTTATGATCACCAAGTGGTTCACAAGTAAAGGTTGGGATATAAGTCTAGGGTTGCTTACTAGTTACCTCCCTATGATTTCATGTGGTGAATGATACCTACTTATCCTATTGGGGTTTAGATTATCCTCACATACCTCAAGAGCATGATCCTGGATTAGGCATGATCAACTTGTTCTTAATATCTCTACCTCAAGTTCTTAGGGTTTATGCTCATTACTCAATTTATAATTATCAAGGTTTGGACTTCCTAAGGTATCTCTCCTTGAATGGGTTTCTCACTTCCAAGATCAAGTGTTGTCTTGATCAATTAAATATATACTTTCTTTTATAGTTTCTTGAATGGGCATGGTTATGGTTGTCTCAATTATCTTGAATATAACACCATGGGTTGAGCTTTCTCATTTAAGAATGGTTATTCTAGGGTTTATGGTGTACTCCTAATATTTATTTAGGTTGCTGAGTGATACGTCTCCGACGTATCGATAATTTCTTATGTTCCATGCCACATTATTGATGTTATCTACATGTTTTATGCACACTTTATATCATATTCGTGCATTTTCTGGAACTAACCTATTAACAAGATGCCGAAGTGCCAGTTGCTGTTTTCTGCTGTTTTTGGTTTCAGAAATCCTAGTAACGAAATATTCTCGGAATCGGACGAAATCAACGCCAAAGATCTTAGAATCCCCGGAAGCATCCGAACACACGAGAGGGACCGGAGGGGGCACGGAGCCCACCACACCATACCCTGGCGCGGCCTAGGGGGGGCCCGCGCCCCCCTATGGTTTGGCCAGCCCTTCGACCCTCTGGCGCCGCCTCTTCGCCTATATAAAGCCTCTGGATCAGAAAACCCTATCGCGTTCGACGAAACCCACGAAAACCTTCCAGAGCCGCCGCCATCGCGAAGCCAAGATCTGGGGGACAGGATCTCTGTTCCGGCACCCTGCCGGAGCGGGGAAGTGCCCCCGGAAGGCTTCTCCATCGACACCGCTGCCATCTCCACCGCCATCTTCATCACCGCTGCTTCTCCCATGAGGAGGGAGTAGTTCTCCATCGAGGCTCGGGGCTGTACCGGTAGCTATGTGGTTCGTCTCTCTCCTATGTGCTTCAATACAATAATCTCATGAGCTGCCTTACATGATTGAGATTCATATGATGATGCTTGTAATCTAGATGTCATTATGCTAGTCAAGTGAGTTTTACTTATGTGATCTCCGGAGACTCCTCGTCCCACGTGTGTAAAGGTGACAGTGTGTGCACCGTGTGGGTCTCTTAGGCTAGATTTCACAGAATACTTATTCACTGTTGAATGGCATAGTGAGGTGCTTATTTATATCTCTTTATGATTGCAATGTGTTTGTATCACAATTTATCTATGTGCTACTCTAGTGATGTGTTATTAAAGTAGTTCTATTCCTCCTGCACGTGTGTAATGGTGACAGTGTGTGCACCGTGTTAGTACTTGGTTTATGCTATGATCATGATCTCTTGTAGATTGGGAAGTTAACTATTGCTATGATAATATTGATGTGATCTATTCCTCCTACATATGCATGAAGGTGACAGTGTGCATGCTATGCTAGTACTTGGTTTAGTAGCGTTGATCTATCTTACACTAAAGGTTACTTAAACATGAGCATTATTGTGGAGCTTGTTAACTCCGGCATTGAGGGTTCGTGTAATCCTACGCAATGTGTTCATCATCCAACAAAAGTGTAGAGTATGCATTTATCTATTCTGTTATGTGATCAATGATGAGAGTGTCCACTAGTGAAAGTGTAATCCCTAGGCCTTGTTCCTAAATACTGCTGAGTTACTACTTGCTTGTTTACTTGTTTCTATTGCGTTACTACTGCTGCAATACCACCACCATCAACTACGCGCCAAGCACTTTTCCGGCACCGTTGCTACTTGCTCATACTTATTCATACCACCTGTATTTCACTATCTCTTCGCCGAACTAGTGCACCTATTTGGTGTGTTGGGGACACAAGAGACTTCTTGCTTTGTGGTTGCAGGGTTGCATGAGAGGGATATCTTTGACCTCTTCCTCCCCGAGTTCGATAAACCTTGGGTATCCACTTAAGGGAAACTTGCTGCTGTTCTACAAACCTCTGCTCTTGGAGGCCCAACACCGTCTACGAGGAAAGGAGGGGGAACGTAGACATCAAGCACTTTTCACGGCGCCGTTGCCGGGGAGGAAAGGTAAAAGGCTCTCATACTACGGTCTCGGGTAAAGTATTTTTCCGGCGCCGTTGTGTTTGTGCTCGAAGCTATTTCCTTTAGATCCTGCAATTGCATCTTTTTGTTTCTTGTTTACACTAGTTTGGCATAATGGACAACAATGAGCTTCTTATTCTATTTCCTGATTTAAAACATGGATTGTTTGATGCGAAAATTAAAAAACCTATGAAATCTTCTTTGCATGCTGGTAGTAATATTAGTATGAACACTTTGAACACCATTGTTGATAATGATATAGAAAGTTCTAAGCTTGGGGAAGCTGGTTTTCATGATCTTTTTAGTCCCCCAAGCATTGAGGAGAAAATTTTCTTTGATGATACTTTGCCTCCCATATGTGATGATTATAATGATAGTGGTCTTTTGGTGCCACTTACTATGGAGAGTAAATTTTGTTGTGATTATACTATGCCTCCTACACTTGATGAGAATAATAATGATAGCTACTTTGTTGAATTTGCTCCCACTACAACTAATAAAATTGACTATGCTTATGTGGAGAGTAATTATTTTATGCATGAGACTCATGATAAGAATGCTTTATGTGATAGTTATATTGTTGAGTTTGCTCATGTTGCTACTGAAAGTTACTATGAGAGAGGAAAATATGGTTGTAGAAATTTTCATGTTACTAAAATGCCTCTCTATGTGCTGAAATTTTTGAAGCTACACTTGTTTTATCTTCCTGATCTTGTCATTTTGCTCTTCATGAACTTATTTGTGTACAAGGTTCCTTTTCATAGGAAGCATGTTAGACTTAAATGTGTTTCTAATTTTCCTCTTGATGCTCTCTTTTGCTTCAAATACAATTTCTTGCGAGTGCATCATTAAAACTGCTGAGCCCATCTTAATGGCTATAAAGAAAAGAACTTCTTGGGAGATAACCCATGTGTTATTTTGCTACAGTACTTTGTTTTATATTTGTGTCTTGGAAGTTGTTTACTACTGTAGCAACCTCTCCTTATCTTAGTTTTATGTTTTGTTGTGCCAAGTAAAGTCTTTGATAGTAAAGTAAGTACTAGATTTGGATTACTGCGCAGAAACAGATTTCTTTGCTGTCACGAATCTGGGTCTAATTCTCTTTAGGTAACTCAGAAAATTATGCCAATTTACGTGAGTGATCCTCAGATATGTACGCAACTTTCATTCAATTTGAGCATTTTCATTTGAGTAAGTCTGGTGGCCTAATAAAATCCATATTTACGGACTGTTCTGTTTTGACAGATTCTGCCTTTTATTTCGCATTGCCTCTTTTGCTATGTTGGATGAATTTCTTTGATCCATTAATGTCCAGTAGCTTTATGCAATGTCCAGAAGTGTTAAGAATGATTGTGTCACCTCTGAACATGTTAATTTTTATTGTGCACTAAC
This sequence comes from Lolium rigidum, assembly GCF_022539505.1. Lineage (NCBI taxonomy): Eukaryota > Viridiplantae > Streptophyta > Magnoliopsida > Poales > Poaceae > Lolium > Lolium rigidum. The sequence continues at coordinate 201,524,799 of NC_061510.1, read as the reverse complement.
CCTCTAATGAGTTGTTTCGAGTTTGGTGTGGAGGAAGTTTTCAAGGGTCAAGAGAGGAGGATGATATACTATGATCAAGAAGAGTGAAAGCTCTAAGCTTGGGGATGCCCCGGTGGTTCACCCCTGCATATATCAAGAAGACTCAAGCGTCTAAGCTTGGGGATGCCCAAGGCATCCCCTTCTTCATCGACAAATTATCAGGTTCCTTTTCTTGAAACTATATTTTTATTCGGCCACATCTTATGTACTTTACTTGGAGCGTCTGTTTGTTTGTTTCTATTTTTGTTTGTGTTTGAATAAATTGGATTACATCATGCTTGTGTGGGAGAGAGACACGCTCCGCTGGTTCATATGAACACATGTGTTCTTAGCTCATAATATTCATGGCGAAGTTTCCTCTTCGTTAAATTGTTATATGGTTGGAATTGGAAAATGATACATGTAGTAATTGCTATAAATGTCTTGGGTAATGTGATACTTGGCAATTGTTGTGCTCATGTTTAAGCTCTTGCATCATATGCTTTGCACCTATTAATGAAGAATACATAGAGCATGCTAAAATTTGGTTTGCATATTTGGTTTCTCTAAGGTCTAGATAATTTCTAGTATTGAGTTTGAACAACAAGGAAGACGGTGTAGAGTCTTATAATGTTTTCAATATGTCTTTTATGTGAGTTTTGCTGTACCGTTCATCCTTGTGTTTGTTTCAAATAAGCCTTGCTAGCCTAAACCTTGTATCGAGAGGGAATACTTCTCATGCATCCAAAATACTTGAGCCAACCACTATGCCATTTGTGTCCACCATACCTACCTATACTACATGGTATTTTTCCGCCATTCCAAAGTAAATTGCTTGAGTGCTACCTTTAAAATTCCATCATTCACCTTTGCAATATATAGCTCATGGGACAAATAGCTTAAAAACTATTGTGGTATTGAATATGTAATTATGCACTTTATCTCTTATTAAGTTGCTTGTTGTGCGATAACCATGTTTACTGGGGAACGCCATCAACTCATTGTTGAATTTCATGTGAGTTGCTATGCATGTTCGTCTTGTCTGAAGTAAGGGCGATCTACACTGAGTTGAATGGTTTGAGCATGCATATTGTGAGAGAAGAACATTGGGCCGCTAACTAAAGCCATGATTCATGGTGGAAGTTTCAGTTTTGGACAAATATCCGCAAATCTCTAATGAGAAAAGAATTAATTGTTGTCAAATGCTTAAAGCATTAAAAGAGGAGTCCATTATCTGTTGTCTATGTTGTCCCGGTATGGATGTCTAAGTTGAGAATAATCAAAAGCGAGAAATCCAAATGCGAGCTTTCTCCTTAGACCTTTGTACAGGCGGCATAGAGGTACCCCTTTGTGAAACTTGGTTAAAGCATATGTATTGCGGTGATAATCCAGGTAGTCCAAGCTAATTAGGACAAGGTGCGGGCACTATTAGTACACTATGCATGAGGCTTGCAACTTATAAGATATAATTTACATGATGCATATGCTTTATTACTACCGTTGACAAAATTGTTTCATGTTTTCAAAATAAAAGCTCTAGCACAAATATAGCAATCGATGCTTTCCTCTTTGAAGGACCATTCTCTTTACTTTTATGTTGAGTCAGTTCACCTATTTCTCTCCACCTCAAGAAGCAAACACTTGTGTGAACTGTGCATTGATTCCTACATATTTGCATATTGCATTTATTATATTGCTTTGCATTGACAATTATCCATGAGATATACATGTTACAAGTTGAAAGCAACCGCTGAAACTTAATCTTCTTTTGTGTTGCTTCAATGCTTTTACTTTGAATTATTGCTTTATGAGTTAACTCTTATGCAAGACTTATTGATGCTTGTCTTGAAGTGCTATTCATGAAAAGTCTTTGCTATATGATTCGAGTTGTTTACTCATGTCATTACCATTGTTTTGATCGCTGCATTCACTACATATGCTTTACAAATAGTATGATCAAGATTATGATGGCATGTCACTCCGGAAATTATACGTGTTATCGTTTTACCTGCTCGGGACGAGCAGAACTAAGCTTGGGGATGCTGATACGTCTCCGACGTATCGATAATTTCTTATGTTCCATGCCACATTATTGATGTTATCTACATGTTTTATGCACACTTTATATCATATTCGTGCATTTTCCGGAACTAACCTATTAACAAGATGCCGAAGTGCCAGTTCCTGTTTTCTGCTGTTTTTGGTTTCAGAAATCCTAGTAACGAAATATTCTCGGAATCGGACGAAATCAACGCCAAAGATCTTAGAATCCCCGGAAGCATCCAGAACACACGAGAGGGACCAGAGGGGGGCACAGGCCCACCACACCATACCCTGGCGCGGCCTAGGGGGGGCCCGCGCCCCCCTATGGTTTGGCCAGCCCTTCGACCCTCTGGCGCCGCCTCTTCGCCTATATAAAGCCCCTGGATCAGAAAACCCTATCGCGTTCGACGAAACCCACGAAAACCTTCCAGAGCCGCCGCCATCGCGAAGCCAAGATCTGGGGGACAGGATCTCTGTTCCGGCACCCTGCCGGAGCGGGGAAGTGCCCCGGAAGGCTTCTCCATCGACACCGCTGCCATCTCCACCGCCATCTTCATCACCGCTGCTGCTCCCATGAGGAGGAGTAGTTCTCCATCGAGGCTCGGGGCTGTACCGGTAGCTATGTGGTTCATCTCTCTCCTATGTGCTTCAATACAATAATCTCATGAGCTGCCTTACATGATTGAGATTCATATGATGATGCTTGTAATCTAGATGTCATTATGCTAGTCAAGTGAGTTTTACTTATGTGATCTCCGGAGACTCCTCGTCCCACGTGTGTAAAGGTGACGAGTGTGTGCACCGTGTGGGTCTCTTAGGCTAGATTTCACGGAATACTTATTCACTCGTTGAATGGCATAGTGAGGTGCTTATTTATATCTCTTTATGATTGCAATGTGTTTGTATCACAATTTATCTATGTGCTACTCTAGTGATGTGTTATTAAAGTAGTTCTATTCCTCCTGCACGTGTGTAATGGTGACAGTGTGTGCACCATGTTAGTACTTGGTTTATGCTATGATCATGATCTCTTGTAGATTGGGAAGTTAACTATTGCTATGATAATATTGATGTGATATATTCCTCCTACATATGCATGAAGGTGACAGTGTGCATGCTATGCTAGTACTTGGTTTAGTAGCGTTCATCTATCTTACACTAAAGGTTACTTAAACATGAGCATTATTGTGGAGCTTGTTAACTCCGGCATTGAGGGTTTGTGTAATCCTACGCAATGTGTTCATCATCCAACAAAAGTGTAGAGTATGCATTTATCTATTCTGTTATGTGATCAATGATGAGAGTGTCCACTAGTGAAAGTGTAATCCCTAGGCCTTGTTCCTAAATATTGCTGAGTTACTACTGCTTGTTTACTGTTTTACTGCGTTACTACTGCTGCAATACCACCACCATCAACTACGCGCCAAGCACTTTTCTGGCACCGTTGCTACTGCTCATACTTATTCATACCACCTGTATTTCACTATCTCTTCGCCGAACTAGTGCACCTATTTGGTGTGTTGGGGACACAAGAGACTTCTTGCTTTGTGGTTGCGGGGTTGCATGAGAGGGATATCTTTGACCTCTTCCTCCCTGAGTTCGATAAACCTTGGGTATCCACTTAAGGGAAACTTGCTGCTGTTCTACAAACCTCTGCTCTTGGAGGCCCAACACTGTCTACAGGAAAGGAGGGGGAACGTAGACATCACTGAGCCAAAGATTCAATTGTCTATCTTAATTGGTTTATTCCACTCCTTATTTCACTAAGTCATGGATATAGTCTTATTCCATTTGGTATTTGGTGATCTCACCACTTCAAGGTGGAATGGTTTACCTAATACTTTAGTTCAAAGTTTAACATTGATTCTTAAATAGGTAAAACTAGAATTAGTATGATTGGTCTCTCTCTCATTTGGGAAGGACTTGTATATTACTCTAGGGTTCCTCATGAAGAGGATGATTTGAATACTTGGATGTATATCCAAGGTTTAGCTCAAGGTTTGTTATTGCTTTTCTAATAATTATAATAGAACTCTCACCTCTCTAGGTTTGATGCTTAACTATTTGATATAGAGAAAGATATATTTTTCTAGAGTGGATCTCCTTGTTATGTTTCCAAGAATGAAATAATATGAAAACCATGAGGTTCATGGTAGGATCATGGGTTTGTTTAAGACATGGAAAAGATGGGTGAAGAATAGTTTCTTCATTCATTGTTACTTGATTTACAAGTAGTTGTATATTCATATGCTATGGCAAGACTTACCTTATTATAATCTTTTATTAGATCAAGCAATTGATCATTGGTAAAGTGTTGTCTGTGTTGATTATTAGTTCCATTTGATCTAACCCCTTTGATCAAATCATCTCTACCCAAAACAAGGTTTTAGCAAAGTCACATTGAGGTTTATAGCGCTTGACTTGATGAGCTACTTCAATTCCACCAAGGTCAAGTGAAACTTCGATTCATCGTGACTGTTTTACTTTAAAGCGCGAAAATTCCCCAGATTTTCTATGCATGAATGCAATGCACACATTTGTTTCCTCTATTTTTGTAACCCCATTACCTGGGATATTACAGAATAGCCAGTAGCCTTTGCTGTTGAAAATAAAATAGACATGGATTTGTCTACTGTCTGATGGTTAGTGAACCAGTTAGTGCTAGGTGAGTTTGGATGGCTATTTAGGATCAAATCCATGATGGATTTCTCTGGTTGTGTCACTGTGTTGACACAACCAAGTGTTCCCTGGGTTGTTTTCCTTCTAGCTCTTGCTTAATTTGCTGGCACCAAATGGTTTTGCAACCAAGTGATGATACATCCAGGGTTTCATACCCTCTTTGCCTTTGTGATGCATGTGTATGCTTATTGATGAGCAAAGCCTGTGTTTGCTCAGGTTCTTTTGTGTATACCTCACTCCAGCTCCTAGAAATGTTGTTGATGTAGAGGATTTCTTCTGTTTTGGATTTATGATCTTACCCTGCTCCTCCTGGCTTGCTGATGATGCTTGGTTACTTTCTGGTAATTGGGGCTAGGTGGGACAGCTCTGGCTGTTCACCTGTTCTTGGTGTTCTTGAGCTGTTCTTGCTAGCTCTTGGTTTCTGGTGGACTTACCCAGTGAATTCTGCCGATGATCTAAGGGTCCTAGCGGTGGAAAAGGTTTTATATCACCTTTGTTGTGCTCACATGATCGACAGCTGAGCCTGGCATGCTTGAGTGACTCACTGCTGTGTGTGTGTGCTGTGCTCCATGCACATAGCCTGGTGAGCAGGCTGTGTGTGTGTGTAACCTGATGCTTTGCATCAGGCCTAAAACTTGGCTGTGAGATGGATCAGCTCGGCAGCTTGGTCATATCCACTCAATGCAATATTTTTGCTAACCTGCCAAGTGGCATTGCCACTTGGCATAATTTGTGTTTTGCTTAGTTTGTATGCAGGGATCAAAGTGATGATCAAAATGAAGTTCAAGGTCATCAAGCACAAGCATTTCCTGAGGCTTATCTTGTAGTTTAGGAAATTCATTAAGTTGTAATCTTCTTTCTTTTTCTTTTTCTATTTTTCCAATTCTTGTAATGTGTTGTAATATTCTATATTTCATATCTGAATATTGTAAAGACAATGTATAATGTGTGTTAATCAATAAAGCTCAAGTTTCTCTCTAATGAGCTTGTCTTCTTATTTGTATTGTTCATAATGTATATTATTTATATTTGACTAGATGAATTTCCTCATAATTGAATTATGGTTATTCATTTAATGTTTGAATTTGAAATTCAAATTCAAATTTGGTTTGAATTCAATCATACAACTTAATTTAGAATTCATTCATGCAACTTAAAATTGTGATGCATCATCTCTTCTCTCTTCTCAAAACCCTAATCTAGTTAAGTAAGAACAAGTTCATCGCACTCTCGAAACCCTAACCCTGTAGGATGTCGAGAGAGAAACCTGTTCCCCTTCGATGCAGTTTTGTTTTAAAAGCGCGAAATTTCCCTGTAATTTACAATGCAATGCACATCCCTTTCTAAAATCTACCCCTCGATCGTCTCTAAACCTGGGACATTACAGTCTTTCCCCCTTAAAGAAAACTTCGTCCCGAAGTTGTGGTTGTAATACCTGAAGAGATCGGGGTATGTTTTCCTCAGGTCTTCTTCCTTTTCCCAGGTGGATTCCCTCTCGGGATGATGCTTCCATTCTATCTTGCAGTACTTTATAGCTCTATTCCGGAGTTGTTTCCAGTTCTCCTCGAGAATCTTCGTTGGCTTCTCGATGTAAGTCAAATCTGGTTGTAGCTCAAGCTCTTCATGTGATTGTCGTGGTATCGTCACGGCATATGCCATAGGGTGGCTAACGAAGGTGGTTCCTAGGAGATCTCAAGGCGGTATCCGGATGCGGGTATGGGGACGAGCGACACGGTGACGTACCCAGGTTCGAGGCCCTCCAATGGAGGTAACACCTCTACTCCTGCTAGAGTGTATATGATGATCACACAATACAAGGTTGCTCCTTGAGCTGTATCCGGCTGCTCCTGGGAGGCTAAGGAAGACAAGAGTCTCTCTCACAGGGCAGCGCTAAGGATGGAAGTGAAGTGAGAATGATCGATCCCCTGCACGAGAGGGGGTAGTGCGGCTTATATAGGCACCGGCACTTTACATATAAGACCCTATAGTCTACTGGCCGGCTTGGCCGGCTCCGGCTTCCGCTCCTTCCCGACGCAGTGACGTCAGGAGCCGTTGAGGCCTCATGGCCTGTCCCATCCGGCTGCCAAGGTCAGCGGTATGGAGAGGAGATGTCCCTGTCGCCATCAGCCACTGTAGCCAGTACGGATCGACGTGGACCATGATGGCCTGTCCGGCGCGTGGCACTATTGCTCCACAGTGCCCCGCGCTTTACGGAAGGTGAAGTCAGCGTGGACTTAAGGAACCCGGATCACCAACCCGGTTCCTTCTAGTGCAAGACTCGCCAGCCTCGAGTCGGTCTGAGGTACAAACCCCCAGTCGGATATGGCTTGTAGAAGCCGGCCCAGCCACAGCATTGGCGGCCGTAGCCGGGCCGACTAGGACCTAGAGCCGGTCGGCTTCCGGACCAGCCGGCCACGGCGCCGGCCGGCTGCTCCTCGGCCGGCCTTTGCCGCGAGCCGGCCGGTGGCCAGCCGGCTGCTCCGCGTCCATTGCCCTACCCGGGGTCTTCCCCCGACATTAGCCCCCGAAGCTGGCAAGGTCCTGCGTTAAGAAGGACCTAGGCAGGTTTTCCTGGCTTTTGATCTCTTGAATATACTTGACGGCGCTTGGAGGGGCCGACTGAGAATTTCCATTCAGCCGGCTGCGCCCTCTTCCGGCTCGTCTCGGCCGGCTGCTCCTAGCCGGCCACTATTTACACTTATGCAGCTTTTGCTTTCTCGCAAGTTTTGGCGATGTCTCCGCCTTGCTGGACAAATTTTGGGCCGAGGTGAACTTAATGTCCGGCTCCGGCTTGCGGCGCGCCGGAGTCTCCGCCGCCTCGGGTCCTGCACCCGACTTGACCGGTCTGACGTCAGGGCTCTGCCGCCGGTTCGTCTGGTCACATCACTGTCTCCTCCGGATCCGGTGCGGTTGTGGGCGACGTGGTGTGGCAGTTTCCGGTAACCGCAGTGATCGTGGGGGGAGTTATTGCACAGAAGATCTGGGCGACGTGGCCACGTACGCCACTTGGAGCCCAACCGTCCGCCCCGGGCGGCTATAAATGCCGCGCGGGGGGGGATTGAGGCGGCACTCCCGCACTTCTTCTTCTTCCTCGCGTCTCCGCTCCGCTCGTGTTCTTGCTCCGCTCTTCCTCGCGCTCGAGCTCCTCGCTGCCCCGGCGAACATCTCTCACTGGCGAACTCCGGCGAGCGCATCTCCGTCAAGCCGCCGCCGCCGCTCCGTCGAGCCGGCGCCACGGGGCCCCGAGTTTCAACCGTGCGCCCTTCGCCGCCGCCGTCGCCGCCGGCCTCGCGAGGTTCTTCTTCCCCATTTCGCCTTTCGTGGTCCTCTTCTTCGTCTTCTTCGTCAATGGCCTCCGCCAGCGGATCCTGGAGGGGATCCTACATGAGGGACGATGATATCGAGCGCTTGGTGCGCCTCCGCCGGATCCCGTCGACGGTGGTCACGAGGGCGCCCGGCGTGGAGACGGAGCCCAAGCCGGAGCCCGGCGAGCGCGTCGTCTTCGGCGCGCACCTCGACCGCGGGTTGGGCCTGCCGGCGTCCAACTTCTTCCGCCAATTCCTCGACTACTTCGGCTTGCAGCCGCACCACCTGCCGGCCAACGCCTGTGTCCTCCTCAGCTGCTACGTGGCCTTCATGGAGGCGTATGCCGGCTTGTGGCCAGACATAGATTTCTGGAGCCGGCTCTTCTACCTCAAGGCGCAGACCACTGACGGCCACCTGCGGACCTGCGGCGCCGCCTCGATCTACACTCGGCCGGGTACGCCCTTCCCCAAGATTCCAACCGTTGACTCGGTGAAGAATTGGCAGATGTCATTCTTCTACGTGCGCAACGAGGGCCAGCTCGTCGACCGGATCAATCTGCCGGTGTTCAACCCGGCTCCTCCAGTCGGCCGGATCAACTGGAGCTACAACGCCCGCACGACGGACCCGGACGCGGAGGTGAACCAGCTCTGGGACTTCCTGGGGGCCGCCGTCGCGAACGGACTGACCGCCGAGGACCTCCTCTGCACCATCGCCGAGCGCCGGGTGCTGCCGCTCCAAATGCGCACCCACAAGATTGGGCACATGTCCGGCCGGTTCGACCCGAACCGGACGTCCAAGGCGCTGCTCTCCAAGGCCCAGGTGGCCCGCCGGGTGAATAACATCACCAAGGCGAACATGCCGGACGAGTGGAACTACGGGCTGGCGCCCCGCAGCAGGGACCTGCCGCCCGAGCTGGTAAGCTTTACTATTTGGGCCGACTTCCGGCTTGCGGCTGCGAGGCCGACTTCTCTTTCTGCCGACTTCCGGCTTGCTGTTTGCTCATGTCTTCTGTTTTTCTAGCTCTTCGACCGCCAGAACGTCGAGGACGGCGACCTGGCGACAAGGAGGTGGACGCCGGATCACGTCGATCCGGCTGACCAAGCCGGCGACCAGGCCGCCGACGACGACATGCTGCAGGCGCCTGACTTAGGCGGCCAGGGGGAGCACAACCCGCCTCCTTCGCCAGAGCAGCAGGAGGATGACGAGCCGGCGACGTCCGCCACGGGGCCGATCCCCGCGGTGCCACTGCGCGCGAGGCCGCCTAGCACCACGGCGACTTCGGCGCTTAAGGGGAAGAAGCGGGTCGGCGACCCCCGCTCCACCGTTGCCTTGGAGGCGAAGGCGAAGAAGCTCCGCCGGCAGCAGCCGAAGAAGGTTCCGGAGCAGGCCGGGTGAGTTCTCTTTTTCTCTTGTTTGATTCCTTTTCTTTCCTTACTCTTTATGCTTATCTTTTTCTTATTTGTTCGGCTAGGGCCCCCATCAAGTTCGCTCAGGGCGGCGGCTCCCGGCAAGCCCCGCGTGTCGTGTCGCCGCTTCCGCGACAGAGGAGGGAGCCGACGCCACAGCCTCCGTCGCGTGCGCCTACGCCGCCGCCGCCTGCGGGTACTCCGCCTCCCGCAGGGGCGCCTTCCTTCGCTGTGCCACGCGGCCTCAGCGCCTGGCCGCGGCACGCGGGCCGAGCCGACGCGCCAGCCGACGCTGGACGATATGTTCCCGCGCCGTGCTCGTCTTCTGGACCCAGCCGCTGGGGCCGGCCGGGGCATGCCGCCTTCGACCGGAGCCGGAGCCAGCAGGGCTGCGCCGCCCGCGGCCGGAACCGGAGCCAGGCCAAGCGTGGTGGTGTTGGTGGAGAGCCCGGAGGGGGCACCTCAGGCGCCGGAGATGGCTGCGCCGACTGGGCCAACTGCTTCGCCTGGAGCGCCGCCACCGCCGGAGCTGACAAGGGAGGAGCCGGCCAGGCGGGAGCCGGCAAGGGATGAGCAGGCGCGCGTGGAGGGCGTCGACTCGCGCGCGCTGGTGAGGACGGAAGCCCCGTCGGCACCGTTGGGGAGCCTGCATGTGGCCAAGGGCGCCCGGCTGCTGCACGTGCCGTCCGCCTCCGACTCCAGCCTTGGCTCGGCTGGCACTATGGAGCAAGCATGGCTCAGCGCGGACTCCTACGAGGTGACCAGCCGGGAGGGGAACCCAGGCCAAGCGTCGGTGAAGATGTTCTTCTCCGGCCTGCAGGCCAACCTTAAGGCCAGGGCTGCCGAGACCGCGGCCAACGTCGCCAAGGTGGAGGAAGCCAGCAAGGTAAGCGCTTCATCTGTTTTTCAATTTGGTTATTATCCTGGTAGCCCTCCGAGGCATGGGCCGGCTGCTCGGAGCCGGTCCGGGTTTCGTCTAGCTGACTGATTTTCTTTCTCCTTAGGCTGTGGCGGAGCGGCGCACCAACTTGTACAACCGCGCCGTGACCCATTTCCACAAGGCCAAGCTTGACCGGGCCGACTTGGCTCGCGAGCTGGAGGCCGTCAAGGGTGAGATCTTTCTCCTTCCGACTTGATGCCTTCTTTCTTTAGTCTTGGTTGGCTGACGCTTCTTTCTGGCTGCCTTGCAGCTGAAGCCGCCAAGGTCCCGCAGCTGGAGGCGGATCTTCGGGCTGCTCGCGCTCAGTGCGCCGAGAGCGAGGAGGCGGGCCGATCTGCTGCCGCCAAGCTCAAGGTGGCTGAGGGGGAGCTGGTGCGGCTGCGCCGGCTTGAGGAGAACCACCTCAAGGAGCTTGCCCTCCTCAGGACGGCTGAGAAGGAGAAGGTGGAGGACCTGATCAGGCGGCTGACCGAGGTGGAGAAGCAGCGGCTTGCGCTCCAGGAGGAGGTCACCACCAAGACCACGGAGCTGTCGGCCACCGCCAAGCGCTGGGTGGACGAGATTGGCGCGCTCGGCCGTGGCCTGTCGGGTGAGTGCATTTTTCTTTTTCTTCCTTTCCCTTTGCCGGCTTTCGGCTGTCGGCTGCCGGCTTAGGTTGGCAGCCGGCGGCAGAAACTCTGATTTTTCGCTATCTCCATCTTCGGGCTGGGGACAGTCGGTTGTTGCCGGCTGCCGCCAGGCTTTTCCTTTTATCCTTCGGAATCTCCATCTTCGGGCTGGGGGCAGTCGGCTCTTGCCGGCTGCCGCCAGGCCTACTTTAGGACTTCGAAAATTCGCATTTTTCAGCTTATTTCGGCTTTGACGATTTCTGACGTGCTTCTTCTTGCAGCGGCCTTCCCGGAAACGCAGGATGCGGCATTAGCAGCCGTTGGCGTTGCGCGCGAGGCTAGGAGGCGGGCGACTGGCGAGGGCAGCTCGGAGTACTTCACCATGGAGGATTATATGGCATCCATGGCTGCCCGCGTCGAGCCCATCACCAAGCTTGGCTGGGAGCTCCGGAAGGCGGCTGAGGAGCTGGTCCCGATGCTGTGGCCCGCGGAGGCGGTGCCGCAAGATCTCTCCGACCTCATCTCCTGGATGGAGCGGGCGCCGGATCGCTTCCTCGACTGGAAGGAGTCTGCTACGCGCGCTGGAGCCGACATGGCGCTGTCCTTCGTCCTCTCCTTGTACAACGAGGTGGACCTTGGGCAGCTCGAGTACCGGCGGGCCGGCGTGGAGGACAAGCTCCCGGCCGAATACAAGACTGCCTGGCTTGCCCGAGCCAGCGCCATTGCCGACTTCGTCGACAAAAGCCTCTTTGTCGCGGACCCGAACCCGCCGTCTGACGGCGAGGATGAGGAGATGGAAGACGAGGAGGCGGAAGATGCGCCTGGGGACGAGCCGGTAGCTGGCTCCGCTGATGCTCCTCCGGCTGGTCCTCCTCCAGCCGGTGCTTAGTTTACCTGTCTCTTAGTTGTTGCTTTTGCCAAGACAGTTTGTTAAATCCCAGGGGTGCCGGGTGCATATGTATGAACATTATCGTCCTTTTCTTATGTCACACTTTAATGTGTTTGTTAATCATTTGTGTGCCGGCTTGCTTTCTTTCGACTTGTTCGTTTTTCCCATCCGCCCCACTCTTTGGCTTTGCTCTTGCCGGTCGTACGTCCGACTTGCGATCCGTCGCCGGATCAAGAGCGGGCCGCTGGGTGAGGCCGACAGTATTTCGGTCGAACGAGCCGAGTTCGGCAATCCGGCACTTTTGTGAAAAGTTGCAAGTCAATTCGCTTTTACTCTTTCCCTTAGTCGTCTTTCGCGTGCCGGCTCCCTAGGCCTTACTCCCGCCAGCCGGACAGCCGGGTTGCGGTCTGTAGCTGGATCGGAAACCGGATCACGTTACTGAGCCGGCCGCGTGAGAGGGTTTAAGCCAATTGGCGGAACAAAGTAAAGTACGCGAAAAACTTTTCGGAAACGGCGCTCTTGGCGCATGCTTTTTCATAGCTTACAAAAGGGATACAAGGGATACATACATTCCTGCTCTCAAGTGTAAAATGGGCGGAGCAAGTTGACATTCCAGGGACGCTTAGTCTCCTCGTCAGCCTTGTCCGGCTTGTTTTCTCTAGCCTCTTGGGCATCTATGAGATAGTAGGAATCATTGCCTACTGCCTTGCTCACGATGAAGGGACCCTCCCATGGGGATGATAGTTTATGTTGTCCGGCTGTCCATTGGATCAGTCGGAGCACTAGGTCTCCTTCTCGGAATGCTAAGGGCTGGACCTTCCGGCTGTGATAGCGTCGGAGGCTTTGGTGGTAGATAGTAGATCTGGACGCAGCCAGCAGCCGGGCCTCTTCGACCAGGTCGACTCCATCTTCGCGAGCTTCTTTGGCTTCGGCTTCTGTGTAGAGCTTGATCCTTGGCGCGTCGTGCTCGATATCAGTCGGCAGGACGGCTTCGGCCCCGTATACGAGGAAGAAAGGTGTGAAGCCGACTGAGCGGTTTGTCGTTGTGCGTAGGCTCCACAGCACATTGGGCAGCTCTTCAATCCAGCAGCCGGCTGCTCGCTCGAGCGGCTCCACCAGCCGGGGCCGGATGCCGGCTAGGACCAAGCCGTTAGCCTTCTCCACTTGTCCGTTGGACTCCGGGTGCGCCACGGAGGCTAGGGCCATCCGGATCCCCATTTCCCCGCAATAGAGAGAGAAGATGCCTTGGGAGAAGTTGCTGCCGTTGTCGGTGATGATGTTGTGGGGGTAGCCGAACCTCACGATGATTTCCTTGAGGAATGTGATGGCTGTGGAGCCGTCCAGCTTCTTGATTGGCTTGGCCTCGATCCACTTGGTGAATTTGTCAATCATCACCAAGAGATGCGTCATGCCGCCTCGTGCTGTTCTGAACGGGCCCACCATGTCCAGGCCCCATACGGCAAACGGCCATGTGATGGGGATGGTTTTCAAGGCGGAAGCCGGCTGGTGTCTTTTCTTTGCGAAGCGCTGACAGCCATTGCACTTCTTCACCAACTCTTCTGCGTCTCTGAGCGCAGTCGGCCAGTAAAAACCGTGCCGGAAAGCTTTGGCCACTATGGCTCTGGATGAGGCGTGATGTCCGCACTCTCCTTGATGGATTTCCCATAGGAGTTCAATCCCTTCAGCCGGCTCGACGCACCGCTAGAACACCCCACTTATGCTGCGTTTGTACAGCTGGTGGTTGATGATTGTATAGGCCTTGGCCCTTCTCTCAATCTGCCTGGCCTGGACTCTATCATCAGGCAGCACACCGTCGGTGAGGTAGGAGAGGAATTCTTGTGCCCATGAAGGTACGCATTTTATCTCGAATACGCTAACCAACAAGGCCTCCTGCGTGGGAGCTTCCGGATTCGACTGCATGGTCGCCGGGTTCGGCTTGCTAGCCGGTGGGTTCGGCTTGCTAGCCCCCGAGTTTGGCGATGAAGCCCCCGGGTTGGACTGAGAAGTCCCCGGGTTCGGCATGGTAGCCGGCGGGTTCGGCTTGTTAGCCCCCGACTTGGGCGATGAAGCCCCCGGGTTCGGCTGAGCAGCCCCCGGGTCAGCCGGCACGAATATTGAATCCGAGTCCGGTGACGGTGTTATGGACGGCTTCTTGAGAACCGCCAAGGCGATACCCGGCGGAATGGCTTGCCGGGTTGAGCCAATCTTGGACAAGGCGTCAGCCGCCTCGTTGTTTGCCCGTGGCACGTGGTGGAATTCGCAGCCGTCGAAGAAGCCGGATAGCTGCTGGACGTGGAAGCGGTACGAGGCCATGTTGGCGTCCTTCGCGTCCCAGTCGCCAGATGCTTGCTATATGACCAAGTCGGAGTCGCCGAAGCAGAGTATGCGACGCACGCCAATCTCCTTGGCCAGCTTCAGCCCATGAATGAGCGCTTCATACTCCGCCACATTGTTGGATGCGGCGAAGTGGATCTGCAGGACGTAGTCCAGCCGGTCTCCCTTGCGAGAGGTGATGACGATGCCGGCTCCCAAGCCGTTGCGCATCTTTGAGCCATCAAAGTGCATCTTCCAATGTGTGGAATCCGGCACCGGCGGCAAGTACTGCATCTCGGCCCAGTCGACGAAGAAGTCCGCGAGGATTTGCGACTTGATGGCTGTGCGCGGCTCGTAGAGGATGGTGTGGGCGGCTAGCTCCAGAGCCCACTTAGCAACCCGGCCGTTGGCGTCTTTGCTGCCAATGATTTCCGCCAAGGGTGCTGTAGCAACCACCTTGATAGGGTGCTCTTGGAAGTAATGCTTGAGCTTCTTGGCCGCCATGTATACGCCGTAGGTAACCTTTTGGTAGTGGGGGTAGTTTTGCTTCGACTGGGAGAGCACTTCACTGAGGTAGTAGACTGGGCGCTGAATCAGCTGCTCCCTGCCGGCTTCTTTGCGCTCCACCACCAGGACAACGCTGACCACTCGGTTGGTGGCTGCGATGTACAACAGCATCGGCTCCATTGAAGCCGGCGTTGCGAGGATTGGCGCGGTTGAGAGCACGCGCTTCAAGTCACGGAAGGCTTCATCCGCCTGCGGTGACCAGACGAATTTGTCCGCCTTCTTCATCAACTGGTACAGGGGCAGTGCCTTCTCCCCCAGCCGGCTGACGAAGCGGCTCAAGGAGGCCAGGCAGCCAGCGAACTTCTGGACGTCCTTGAGGCACCTGCGGCGGTTCCATCTTCTCCAGGGCACCGATCTTCTCCGGGTTGGCTTCGATCCCTCGCTGAGAGACGAGGTAGCCAAGGAGCTGGCCAGACGGCACGCCGAATGTGCACTTGGCCGGGTTGAGCTTCATCCGGAATCTTCTCAGATTGGTGAAGGTTTCTCTCAGGTCGTCAAGGAGGGTAGTCGTCTCCTTGGTCTTTACAACGACATCATCCACATATGCGTGAACGTTTCTGCCGATTTGATCCTGCAAGCATTTTTGCATGCACCTTTGGTAGGTGGCGCTCGCATTTTTCAAGCCGAACGGCATAGTCGTGTAGCAATAAGCCCCATACGGGGTAATGAACGAAGTCTTTATTTGATCATCCGGATTCAAAGGAATCTGGTGGTAGCCTGAATAGGCATCTAGAAAAGACAACAGTTCACAGCCGGCAGTCGAGTCTATGACTTGATCTATGCGCGGCAGGGGGAAGGGCTCCTTTGGGCACGCCTTGTTCAGGCTGGTGTAGTCGATACACATGCGCCAGGAGCCGTTCTTCTTCAAAACCAGGACCGGGTTCGCCAACCAGTCCGGGTGGAGCACTTCCATGATGAAGCCGGCTGCCAGTAGCCGGGCGATTTCTTCACCGATGGCCTTCCTTCTTTCTTCGGCGAAGCGCCTAAGAGGCTGCTTCACCGGCTTGGCTTCAGGCCGAACGTGGAGGTGGTGCTCAGCCAAGTCCCTCGGCACACCCGGCATGTCTCTTGGAGTCCATGCGAAGATGTCCCGATTCTCACGGAGGAAGCTGGTGAGCTCGCTTTCCTATTTCCTGCTCAAGCCGGCACCGATGGTGACGTACTTGTCCGGCTGCGCCGGGTCCAGCAGAATCTTCTTGGTGTTGTCGGCCGGCTAGAAGTGAGTCGTCCCAGCCGGGTTGCCTGCAGCCGGCATGTCTGTCTGCTCGGCCTTGGCGAGGGCGACAGCGTCGTGGATGAGCTGCTTCTCGGTGGCGATGACCAGCGTCTGGGCCATCTTGGACCTCTGCGTGGCGCAGTCCATGGAGCGGCGATAGTCGCCGGCTATGGTGATGACCCCCTTGGGGCCAGGCAGCTTCATCTTCAGGTACCCATAGTGGGGCACCGCTATGAACTTGGTCAGGGCCGGCCTGCCCAGGAGCGCGTGGTAGGGACTCACGAGGTCCACCACCTCGAACTCGATCTTCTCGGTGCGGAAGTGATCCGGCTTCCCGAACATCACCTCCAGCGTGATCCGGCCAATCGGCTGGCAGCAGTGGCCCGGCACGATGCCATGGAAGACGGTGGGGGTGGGATGCAGCTCGGCTTCCTGGATGCTAGCTTGCGGGCGGTGTCGCGGTAGAGGATGTTGATGCTGCTGCCGCCGTTGATGAGGACGCGCGAAAAACGCGCGCTGCGCCGAGTCGTGCCAATGGTGGGGTCGAGGACCATGGCGTAGCTTCCCGGCTTCGGCAGGACAGCCGGTGTGTCGCGGCGATCAAAAGTGATGGCCTGCTCTGACCAGTTTAGGTACTGGGGGACCGGCGGTATGACCGCGTTGACCTCGAGGGAACGGCTCTGCCGGCTCGTCTTGTCCTCGGGCTCGGAGGTGAAGATGATGTAGGTAGCATCTTCGGCCAGATATCGGCCATGGTGCACTTGGTTAGCCTCGTGGTGCTCGAGGTTGGCGTTCTCCGCGCCGGCTGCGCCACCCGGCCCGCCGGCTAGAGGGGGCGGGGGTGGAGGCGGGAGAGGTTCACCGCTTGTCAGCGGCTTCATGAAGTGGCAGTCGCGGGTGGTATGGTTGGAGGGGTTCTTGCCGCTGTGGTACTTGCACGGCGAGTCGAGCATCTGCTCGAAGGTGTACTTCGGCTTTCATTGCCGGTCTTGCTTCTAGCGGCGGCTGCCGCCTGCCGCGTTGTCTGCCACGGCGGCCACATGGGTGGAGCCGTACCGGCGGTCCGGCTGGTCGCTGTGACGCTTGCCGCGGTAGTTGTCCCGCCGGCTGCCATGAGAGGCGCCGTCTGCCGGCTTGTGCTCAGCCGACTTGTGGTGGTCCCGCCTGGGGGGAGCCGGCGCTGGATCAGCCGTCGCCTTGCCGGCTTCTTCAGCCAGCGCTTACTTGTCGGCGATGGCCATGAGGGCGGCCATGGACTTGGGCTCGCTGCGGCGCAGCTTGTGCCACAGCATGGTGTTGGGCCGGCAGCCGCCCATGAAGAAGCTGATGGCCTGGATCTCGTGCACGCCCTCGCAGGAGTTGCGCATCTCGCACCAGCGCGTCAGGTACGCACGATCCGTCTCGTCCGGGCCCTGCTTTCACATCTCGAGCTGCTGGGGGCGACCCGGCCGGTGATAGGTGCCGATGAAGTTGCTGATGAAGGCCTCCTCGAAATCAAGCCAGCCGTTGATGCTGCCGGCTGGCAAGTTGTTGAGCCAGGTGCGGCCGGAGCCGACCAGCATCAGGGGGAGTAGCGCACCGCCCAGCGCTTGTTGCCTCTGGAGATGCCGACTGCGGTGGAGTAGTCCTGCAACCAGTCCTCCGGCTTGGCGGTGCCGTCGTACTTGGGTGTGTCGCGGGGGAGCTGGAAGCCGTCGAGCATGGGCTCGTTGGCGATGCGGGGCCCGAAGCACTTGGGGCAAGCCGGCGCCTCCTCTTCCGCGATGCGGGACTCGACCAGCCGGTCGAGGCGGTCTCTGGCGTCGACGGGCTCGATGCGGGGGCCCAGCCGGGAACGTGCCGGCTGGCGGGTGCCGGTTTGCTCTGGAGCCGGCCTGTGCTGGCGCCTCGGCGCCGCCAGCTCGGAGTCATGCTCCTCGTTCGAGTTTGGTGGTGGGCGGCTGCGGCCGCCGTCCAGCCGGCTTGTCCGGCTTGAACCTGCGCGGGTGTCGCGGGAGTCTCTGTGCCGGCTTGGTGCGGGCGAGGCAGACTCGGCCGTGTCTCTGTGGGGGTCCTTTGCTGGTGCCTGCAGCAGCGCGGACGGGAGGAGCTTTCGAAGCACCATACCTGGGGTCCTTGGTCTGCTCAGCTGCAGCCCGGCACAGGTCAGCTACGCGCTGCGTCTGGCGGCGCAGCTCTTCTCCTTCGAGGAGGGCTAGCTCCCTCGAAGCCGCTTCGGCTGCGAGGATGTTCTTGTCGGGGGTGTTGTAGACGGGCAGCTCTGCGGACGGAGCTGGCGCTTCCGCGCCGTCGCGCTCGATCTCAGCGCCTAAGCCGCCTCCGCGCTTGCGGATCATGCCGGCTCGGCTGGGGTTGTTGCCGCCTGGCGTGAAGCTATGGGCGTGCTCGAACTCACGCTGGGTGATGGCCAGCTAGCGCTTGGCTGCAGCCAGCTCTTCGGCCTGCTGGAGGAGGAGCTGGTGATGTGCTTCCAGGTCCGCCTCGACGGTGGCGGCGTCGCCGCCTGCAGTGAGCGGAGAGCTCAACTTCGTCCGGACTTCGTCCAGCCGGGATGGAGGTGGGGGCGCCTTTGGGCTCGAGCCAGAGGCGTTGGGGTCGACGTTGCGCTCCAGGTTGGGGCCGCGGGTGCGCGGGTTCTTGGTGGGGAGCTCCTCGCCAGCCATCATGACTTGCACGACGGCGGGGCTGGCGGGAGCGCTGCTGCCGGCTCGCGGAAGAGGGCTTGCGCAGCGCAGCACCTGCCGCGGGTAGCGCGGCGGTGCGACGGTGGCGACGTAGACGTCGTGGCCGCCGAAGGAGATGACGCTGCCGCCGGCTGGGAAGGGCCGGTCGGCGAAGCAGCCAGTGTTGTCGCTGACGCAGTCGAGGGAGCCGAATCTCCAGATCAAGCCTGAAGCGACTCGCTCGCCGGTGGTGATGGTGAGGCCCGCCGGATGAAGACACCGGCCGAGGATGCTGAAGGCCCCACGGTGGGCGCCAAATGTCGTGGTATCGTCACGGCATATTCCATAGGGTGGCTAACGAAGGTGGTTCCTAGGAGATCTCAAGGCGGTATCCGGATGCGGGTATGGGGACGAGCGACACGGCGACGTACCTGTGTTCGAGGCCCTCCAATAGAGGTAACACCTCTACTCCTGCTAGAGTGTATATGATGATCACACAATACAAGGTTGCTCCTTGAGCTGTATCCGGCTGCTCCTGGGAGGCTAAGGAAGACAAGAGTCTCTCTCACAGGGCAGCGCTAAGGGTGGAAGTGAAGTGAGAATGATCGATCCCCTGCACGAGAGGGGGTAGTGCGGCTTATATAGGCACCGACACTTTACATATCAGACCCTATAGTCTACTGGCCGGCTTGGCCGGCTCCGGCTTCCGCTCCTTCCCGAGGCAGTGACATCAGGAGCCGTTGAGGCCTCATGGCCTGTCCCATCCGGCTGCCAAGGTCAGCGGTATGGAGAGGAGATGTCCCTGTCACCATCAGCCACTGTAGCCAGTACGGATCGACGTGGACCATGATGGCCTGTCCGGCGCGTGGCACTATTGCTCCACAGTGCCCCGCGCTTTACGGAAGATGAAGTCAGCGTGGACTTAAGGAACCCGGATCACCAACCCGGTTCCTTCTAGTGCAAGACTCGCCAGCCTCGAGTCGGTCTGAGGTACAAACCCCCAGTCGGATATGGCTTGTAGAAGCCGGCCCAGCCACAGCATTGGCGGCCGTAGCCAGGCCGACTAGGACCTAGAGCCAGCCGGCTTCCGGACCAGCCGGCCACGGCGCCAGCCGGCTGCTCCTCAGCCGGCCTTTGCCGCGAGCCGGCCAGTGGCTAGCCGGCTGCTCCGCGTCCATTGCCCTACCCGGGGTCTTCCCCCCGACAGTGATACTGGCTCATCTGGGGTCTTTAAACACTTTCTGAGTTGCGACACATGGAATACGTTGTGAACCTGAGATAACCTTCCTGGTAGTTCCAATTCAAAGGCTAACCCTCGGTTTTGACTCAGAATCTTGAAAGGTCCGATGTACCTCGGGCTTAACTTTCCCTTTACTCCAAATCTCTGAAGTCCTTTCATCGGGCTCACCTTGAGGTATACCATATCTCCAACTTGTGGCTCCCATGTTCTTCTCTTTTGATCGGCATAACTCTTCTGTCGGCTCTGGGCTATCTTGAGCCTATCCCTGATAATGTCAATAATTTGTTGCTTTTCCTTGACATAATCATGATTAAACTCCTTGCTAGCTCCAGCTTCATACCAACATATCAGTGATCTACACTTCCTTCCATACAGAGCTTCGAACGGTGCCATCTTGATGCTGCTTTGGTAGCTGTTATTGTATGAAAACTCTGCTAATGGCAAGTGTTCCTCCCATGATCCTCCGAAGTCTAGGGCACAAGCCCTAAGCATATCCTCTAGAATCTGGTTAGTTCTTTCCGTTTGTCCACCTGTCTGAGGATGATAGGCGGTACTATAGTCCAACTTGGATCTTAAAGCTTCGTGTAATTGCTTCCAAAATGCTGACGTGAACACAGATCCTCGATCCGACATGATCTTCTTGGGCACTCCATGTTTACTCACGATCTCTTTGATGTAAAGATCGATGAGTTTCTCTCCTTTATCCTGCTGGTTTACTGCTAAGAAGTGTGCACTTTTCGTCAACCGGTCCACGATTACCCATATCATGTCCTTCTTTTTAGTGGTCATGGGTAGTCCGGTGATGAAATCCATTCCTATCTCCTCCCATTTCCATTCTGGAATGGGTAAAGGTTGTAATTTTCCTGCCGGACTCTGGTGTTCAGCTTTCACCCTTTGGCAGGTATGGCATTCCGCCACATATTGTGCTATATCTCTTTTCATGTTGTTCCACCAGAATAGCTCCTTTAGATCCATGTACATCTTTGTACTTCCCGGATGTATGGAATATGGTGTTTGATGGGCTTCACGGAGTATTACTTCCTTGATTTCAGCAATATCCGGAACACAAATCCTCTTCTGAAACCATAATGATCCCGATTCTCCTCGATGAAATTCTGATGGTCTTCCTTCATCTATCCTTCTCATCTCCTCCACGATGAATGGATCGTCCAACTGACCCATCGTTATCTCATTCTTCAGATTAACATTTAGCTCATCGGCTACTTGCAAAGCCGATAGTCCTTCATGAGCTTCCTTCTCCCAAAGTTGTATTTGGGCTTGGCTTATTTCCTTCCTCAATTCTGGTGATATTTCTTGTTCCACTCCTCCGGTGCTTTTCCTACTCAAGGCATCTGCTACAACATTGGCCTTTCCTGGAGTATAATTGATGGTCAAATCATAATCCTTGATCAGTTCAAGCCATCTTTTCTGCCTCATATTGAGTTCCTTCTGAGTGAAGAAGTATTTGAGACTCTTGTGATCCGTATAGAGCTCACACTTGGCTCCATAGAGAAAATGTCTCCATGTTTTAAGTGCAAATACAACTGCTGCTAATTCTAGATCATGTGTTGGATAGTTCACTTCATAAGGTCTGAGTTGCCTCGATCCATAAGATATTACCTTCCGATCTTGCATGAGTACGCAACCCAATCCATGCTTGGATGTGTCACAGTATACGGTGTAATCCTTGCCAACTTCAAGAACTGCTAACACCGGTGCTGTGGTGAGTTTCTCTTTCAGAGTTTGAAAACTCTTCTCACACTCCTCTGACCACACGAATGGTGTGTTCTTTATTAACAGCTTCGTCATTGGTCCTGCTATCTTGGAGAATCCTTCAATGAATCTCCGATAGTATCCTGCCATTCCTAGGAATCCTCGGATTTCCTTGACAGTCTTGGGTGCTTCCCATTCTAGAACTGCTGCTACCTTGCTCGGGTTAACAGCTATTCCATCTTTGCTAATGACATGACCAAGAAATTCCACTTGATCTAGCCAAAATTCACACTTGCTAAATTTGGCATAGATTTGATGTTCTCTTAGTGTTTACAACACTAACCTCAGGTGTTCAGCATGTTCGGCTTTGTCTTTGGAATAGATCAAGATATCATCAATGAATACGTTGACAAACTTGTCTAGATATGGCATGAAAATCTTATTCATGAGATTCATGAAAATTGCTGGGGCATTGGTTAATCCAAAAGGCACTACAAGGTATTCATGATGTCCATACCTTGAAACAAAGGCAATTTTCGGAACGTCTTCCTTCTTGATCTTTATCTGGTGATAACCGGATCTTAGATCAATTTTTGAAAAGACTCCCGCGCCTCTAACTTGATCGAATAGATCTTGTATTCTTGGAAGTGGGTACTTGTTCTTGATTGTCACATTGTTCAAATTCCTGTAGTCTCCACACATCCTTCTACCACCATCTCTTTTATCCACGAAGATCACAGGTGATCCCCATGGTGAAACACTTTCTTGTATAAATCCTTTCTGTTCCAAGTCATCCAATTGCTCCTTAAGTTCTTTCAACTCCTTAGGCCCCATTTTATATGGTGCTTTTGCAATCGGAGTTGTTCCTGGAATTAGGTCGATAGTGAATTCTATCTCCCTATCTGGTGGCATACCAGGTAATTCCTTAGGAAACACATCCTGGAATTCATTTACTACAGGTATATCTTCCAATTTCACCTCCTTCATGCTGTGCAGCTGTAGCTCGACTTCTATCTGTGTATGCTTGTCTCCTTGGTAGATCATTCTACTTCCATCGGGGCTTTTCAAAGACACCGTCTTGTTCACACAGTCGATCAATGCTCCGTTAGCTTCTAACCAGTTCATACCAAGAATGACATCAATGTCCTTCATCGGTAAAATGAACAGGTCTGCGTCAAACGCGCACTTATTGATCATGATGACTTGTTTTTGTTTGGTATGGGTTACTACTATCGTTCCCCCGCAGAAAGTATGGTTATGGGTGTATCTAACTTAGTGCAACTAATCCCATGTTTGATGATGAATTGCTGAGAAATGAATGATGTAGTTGCACCAGTATCAAAAAGTACTTTGCCCGGATGAGTGAGTATCTGGAGCGTACCTATCACCGCCAGATCGGAGTTAACCACCTCCTCCAAGCTGGTGCAGTTCAACTTTCCGAAGGGTTTCTTGTTCTTCCAGTTCCCTCCGGTGTTTCCTCCTCGGCTTGCTCCTCCTCCTGACTGACCTCCTCCATTCTTCTTATTGGGGCAATCCTTCATCATGTGCCCCTCCTGACGACACCCGAAGCAAATGATTCTGGGTTTACAACAATCCTTCGAGGCATGTCCTTTAAACCCGCAGATGCGACAAACTATTTGATTTGCAGTTTGAAACGCTTGGTTCCTCCTGCTACTATAGTAGTTGATGTTGTTGTTGTTGTTGTTGTTGTTGTACCTTGGCTTGAAATTCAAGCTGGTGTTGGGCTTGTTACTGGAAAACCTCTTAGGCTCAAACTTGGCCTTTTTCCTCTTTTCCTCCTACAGCTGCTTGAAATCATCTTCCAGAGTGATGGCGGCATCCACCAACTCTTGGAATTCCGTCGCTCTCATCATTCGGAGCTGTACCTTGAACTGGGGACTTAACCCCCTCAAGAACATCTTCTTCTTTTTGTCCTCAGTGTTGACTTCTTCAACAGCGTACCGGGACAGTTTTGAGAATTCCCTGACATAAGTCAGGATGGCCTTATCCTTCTGCTCGAGACTTTCGAATTCTCGACGCTTCAGTTCCACAATGCTCTCAGGGACATTGGATTCCCTGAACTTCCTCGCGAACTCCTCCCAGGTAAACACTTTTCCAGCCGGATAAACGGCTACGATGTTGTCCCACCATGATGCGGCAGGTCCACACAACAAGTGTGTAGCATAACGAACCTTCTCCTGGTCGTTGCAACCAACAGTATTGAGCTTTCGCTCAGTGTCCATAAGCCAGTCTTCCGCGTCCATTGGCTCAGGCGCGTATGCGAAAGATATAGGTTTGGTGTTCTGGAAGTCTGCTAAGGTGACTCCCTGATTCTCGGGTCTCTCTACCCTGTTCTGTTGCAGCAGCTCTTGGAAGAATTTATTCTGCTGCTCCAACGTTACACGTTGTCTCTCTTCCACCATCTGCATGTACTGAACGAAGTTCTGCTGCGTCATGGGTGGTGGTGGTGGTGGAAACTGATTCCTGGCTGCTTCATCAGCCTTTTCCTTTTGCTTTGCTTCGCGCTCCATGCGCTGTGCTTCCGTCTCCTCTCCTACCGCTCCCGACATAACCCCCTAGTTCTGCAACACAAGATGATACTCATAATTACTCCATGCGCAAGTTTTCTGAGCTCAACTTTGTGCACAGAACTAGTCACGCAATGGATATCAAGAAGCAAATCCAAATCATACAAAACATATACCATGTATATACATACTTAAGTGGTCTTATTACAATACTCAAGTCGATGTGAGTATGCAAACTCACTTATTAAAGTATATGTACAAATTTCTACAAATATTACATACTATAATACACGTGGTACTTGTGTATTATAGTCTCGCCTCCTTTGGTGGTCTCTAGTCGTGCTTCACTCCCGGTACATCCCAGGCTTCCATCCGGTCGAACGTGTCGTCCTCCTGACAAAACCTGGAACATAAGGTCTCCCCGTCGGCTGGTAGTCAGAATCAGATGATGATCCTAGGGAGAAATCAGTGTTCACGAACTGGTCATTCAGTGCATCATAGTCCACCCATCGGGTGTACTCTCCTGTGGCTACACCATAGGTATTTCCAACATTTGTACCCGACTCAACCTGTGTAGGATACCCTCCATCTTCTTTTCCATTCCACGGATAACTCTGGTGCTGGGTCGTGGCGTCCTCATTCATATCTCCGTCATAATACACTGAAGTACTATGAGTTCCAGTATCAGATCCCCAACGCCAACCCGTGGAGTTTTCTATAGGAGTCTCGGAACGCTGATTGTTTCCGGATTCCTCTCCACCCTCATATCCTCTATAGGAACTATTAAAATAGTTCCCAGGTGTAACAGGTGTAGCTTCTCGATCAGGGTGGTCAATACTAATGTAGTCACCAGCTGAGTAAACTGGTGTGTGCACCACATTCTCCATAGGTTCTTTCCCCCTAGTCTCCTCCTTGGGTTCGATAAACTCCTCTAGCATCGTATCAATTGCTCCCATCAAATGATGGTTCAACTGAAAGAGCAATGATAGTAAGTTGCGGCTATTATCCATGTATTTTGCAGCTTCTACAGGTTTGCGTTTTGCATATTTGAAGTGGTTAAGCATGGGATCTTCTTCCTCCTCCATATGAGGAATGTGGGTGAATTCGGAACCCATAAGCTCTTTCGTCTTATGCTCCCGAATATCGGTGATGGCTCTCATAACGGCTATATGGTAGGCTGTGTTGATAGTTCTGGCTTCACCTGCTGGCATTACTACGCTCATTCCCAAAGATTCGGGAAGTCGCAGCCCTACCCTACACTTTGCCAATACAGTACCATCGTAGTACATGTATTTCTTTACTTGGATCTGGGGATCACACCCAAATTTAAGTAACATGGCACGTAGAATATCTGCGAGTCCTCCTTCATATTCACTCAGTGTGGAATCCATCACTTTCACGTTTCGTCCCGGACGTGAACTTGCCATTGTTGGCTGTAGAAATAGAAAGAATATAAGATTAGTAATAATGCATCATAAAAGAGATAATAAAGAATTATCGCACTAAAAGATATGATTGTTGTATTCTCAATTGAATATTCACCATATTTTTAGAGAATTCTTTACTAGTCCTATTTGACTCCTAACGTTTGGTCCCATTTACTAGGTTCCAACCTAAGGTCAAAGCTTTTGCTCTGATACCAACTGTGGTGACCCTGCATACCACGGCATGTTGTAGTATGCCAGTCGTTGACATAACATTCACGAAGTACCATTCCGCAAATATTACATCCCTCAGAGTAGTACAACAGAACATAGCAGGTCCATAACTCATTCATTTAATATTACAAACATCATACACATATCGTCTCGGAGCTCCTGTTGAGTCCTAGAGGAATACTCCTGGGTTCGAGGCGAACCCAACTTAGCTTACAATATAGAAGTCTCATTAAGTTGTACATTTGTTCTCTCGAGCAGCTAGTATTAAGAGTTCGGGCTGCTCGACTACTACTACTACTAGATGATTCTAGGCTTGATCTCCTCCGGAAGCCTCCCCGGTTCCGTAGACTATGAGGTAGTCTACGCCTTCAATACCTCCAGAGAGGTCTGGTTCTTCGTAGCCGATGATCTCGGCTCCTTCAGGGTTGTCGTAGTTCTCCTCCAGACGATTCAGACAATCTAAGCAAGGGACTTAAGAGTGGGATGAGTACGAGCGTACTCAACAAGTTCATTATAGATAAGAGGTGTTTAATGCACTAGCTACGATATTAGACCAGAAAGTCTAATACCAATGCAGGTTTTGATAAACATTTCTTCAAGAGGTTGCTTTTATTCCAAAGAGCTATGTCCGTCAGCCTTCACCGGTTTACTAGAACTTCATGGAGCTCCTTTCCGGCCGCGCTCGCGGTTCCATATCCCGGAACAGGGAGTGACAGGTCACAGTTCTTTACACTCTGCAGAGGTGTGTTGCTTTACCCATAAGAGATCTTAACCTTGGTGCCAACCTGGCAGCTTTCCCATCCACACTTCCTTCGGTGTGAGGCCCGGTATAAGGTCATAGCCAATCATATTCCTCCGCTACCTCATACACCCACCCTTTGTTGCAAGCCCCGACCCTGGGTCCTCGTCGGTCCACTTACACCATTTAAGGACGGACCCCGACCACGACAACAGTCTGGGATTGAACCAAACTCCTTCGCCGGTAGCTGCAACCCATCATAGACCACATTACCGTGGGGAATTAGAGTGGGATCCCCACCCTCAAGTTGTTCCGCAAGTCGCAACCGCTACGGTATGCACAGCATAACCGTGGGGACTTAGAGTGGGATCCCCACCCACAAGTTGCTCCGCAAGATACAACTGCTACGGTAAGCGCATTCGTTGATGTACAAGAGGTGGAAATACGATTGACTTGTCCGTCCCATTTCGGATCTTATGGTTAACACGGTTATTACGGCACAAGAATCATCGGCGACATTTGTTGTTTAATCCTAGCTGGATATAAACCCTTGCAATGGAACCTCCACCATATCAACACAATCCATGGTTCCATTGCCGACCACATAGTCATATTCATAGTTATGAAAATAGTGGTTTTGGTTTTTATGCAATAGTGGTAACCATAGTACTTTGCAAGTAATTTGATAGAAATACTCAAATGACATGAGCAAGTGATGAACTTGCCTGAACACTGCAAAGTTTTGCAGTTGGATGGTGTGGACTGACCCTTGTCCTCTGTTTCTGAAAAATAGCATCATTGTCCGATAAGGGCAATGGTTAAAGAAGCAATTATGCATGATTCCAGTTTTAGGGTTAGTTCCCCCCCTTCTGATGTCGTTATTATTTCATGTGCGAGGTTAATACTAAGAACAATTTGGAGATACTTAATTTAGGGCATAATACAACCTTGAAATGTTGTCAAGGTGTTTTTAAAGTCCAAATGCATTAATGGACTTATTTTTATTATTGAAAATAATATGTGTGATTTAAATGATTATTTAAATCATCAAATTGAGACTTATTCTTAATTGTCTTCAAAAATTCTCTTTGATATTTTATTTAGATAGAGAATTTTATGCTGATCAATTTTCATATTTTTAATTGTTTTTTTAGAGCTATTAAACATTTACTATTGATTTTCAAAGTTTCAGCATTTTATGAATTTGTGAAATGTCTAAAATGCCCTTGGGCCCCACCTGTCAGGTGGCCCAATGGGTTAGGTCGCACCCGAGCCACCCTGTGGGCTCGGTCGGCCCACTCGCTCGCTCCTCTCTCCTCCGCACCGAAACCCTAATCCCCTCGCGTCTCTGGCGATTCCGTGGTCGCCGCCGCCTTCGCCGAAATATTCCGGCCGTCTCCGGCCAACTCCGGCGGCGCGGTTGGTCGTAACAGAACCGCCGCTCGACGGTGGTCACGATGGTCCGCGTCGATTCGGTTCTTGTCTCCTCCTCGACTCGCCCCCGTCGCCACAGCTCGCCTACCGTGAGGTCCACGGCGATCTCTTCGCCGCCGATGCTCCTGGTGTCGTGGCGCCGCCGTGGTGACGCTGGCGTTGCGGCGAGATGGCGGCCTGGCTTGGCTTGGCCCGGCGCCGCCGTGCCGCCATGGATGCGCTTCTCTGCTTCGCCGGTAAGTGCTCCATCCTTTCCCTCTCTCTCTTGTCTGCTCTTCTTCTTCAACCTCTAGCTCTGGCGACGGCTGCTCCTCTTCGTGGAGATGCCTGCAGTGCAATTGCTCTGCTGCTGTGCCTAGCTAGTTGTGTATGCGCGTATGCTGCTGCGCTGCTGTGCCGTTGTGCTTCTTCTGTGCTTCCTAGCTACTTATGTTCATGGTGATCTCCTGTTGTGGCCCTTCTGTAATTGCTCATGAGCATCCAGTGATGCTCATGGCCTACTGGCTTGCTCCTGCTATTGCTACTGCCACTTGGACATATTGTGTGTGCCTAATTCTGACCCTGGATTGATTGCAGTGTGCAATTATTGCAAATTTGCAAGAACCAGTGCCCTTGGGTGCTCTTTAGTGTGCTATAATCCATAGATATGCTCCCTTGAGCATGCTTGTGGGCTAGACAACACCATCCCTTAATGGTGTGCTTCTGCATACAATTATATATCATATATTTGATTGTCTGCTATGCCATTGTTCCTATTCTGTGGCTATGTAATTTGTCTGGTTATTGTGTTGGTGCTAGACTTGGCTGTGGTGATTTGTAACAAGAGCTAGTGAGGCTCTGATGATCAATTGATCATTTCTTGCTTGTGAGTAAGTGGGTGCTCCTCTCTGTGACTTACTGGTGCTCATCCAGTGCTATTTGTGCTTCCTACAGGCTTAGCCTGTGTGTGCTGGTGCTTGTCCAAGCATCAGTGACTGCTTGCAATGATCCTTTGGATCATCTGCAAGACTATGTGCATTAGTAGCTTGTCTGTTTCATTTATCTGCTTAATTTGCCTTGATATTTGGATAAATGATGTGAACTGTGACACAGTGATGATCATATCAATTAATTTTCTTGGGCTAGAAGGATGCCAACACTTGTTGGGGACCCTAGCCCACTCTGAACCCACCTGGGTGATGATGCATGTGCTGGGCTTGGTGGTTTGACTGTTTTGGTTGGTTGAGGTGGCCTCAGCAGCCATTCTTGGCTGCTCAGGAAGCTCCCACCCCTTGTTGGCTTGCTGTGGAATGACAACTGCTCTCTGGCTGATCCCTTTTTGTTGGAATAGCCAGTAGCCTTTGCTATTGAAAATAAAATAGACATGGATTTGTCCAATGTCTGATGGTTAGTGAACCAGTTAGTGCTAGGTGAGTTTGGATGGCTATTTAGGATCAAATCCATGATGGATTTCTCTGGTTGTGTCACTGTGTTGACACAACCAAGTGTTCCCTGGGTTGTTTTCCTTCTAGCTCTTGCTTAATTTGCTGGCACCAAATGGTTTTGCAACCAAGTGATGATACATCCAGGGTTTCATACCCTCTTTGCCTTTGTGATGCATGTGTATGCTTATTGATGAGCAAAGCCCGTGTTTGCTCAGGTTCTTTTGTGTATACCTCACTCCAGCTCCTATAAATGTTGTTGATGTAGAGGATTTCTTCTGTTTTGGATTTATGATCTTGCCCTGCTCCTCCTGGCTTGCTGATGATGCTTGGTTACTTTCTCATAATTGGGGCTAGGTGGGACAGCTCTGGTTGTTCACCTGTTCTTGGTGTTCTTGAGCTGTTCTTGCTAGCTCTTGGTTTCTGGTGGACTTACCCAGTGAATTCTGCCGATGATCTAAGGGTCCTGGCGGTGGAAAAGGTTTTATATCACCTTTGCTGTGCTCACATGATCGACAGCTAAGCCTGGCATGCTTGAGTGACTCATTGTTGTGTGTGTGTGCTGTGCTCCATGCACATAGCCTGGTGAGCAGGCTGTGTGTGTGTGTAACCTGATGCTTTGCATCAGGCCTAAAACTTGGCTGTGAGATGGATCAGCTCGGCAGCTTGGTCATATCCACTCAATGCAATATTTTTGCTAACCTGCCAAGTGGCATTGCCACTTGGCATAATTTGTGTTTTGCTTAGTTTGTATGTAGGGATCAAAGTGATGATCAAAATGAAGTTCAAGGTCATCAAGCACAAGCATTTCCTGAGGCTTATCTTGTAGTTTAGGAAATTCATTAAGTTGTAATCTTCTTTCTTTTTCTTTTTCTATTTTTCCAATTCTTGTAATGTGTTGTAATATTCTATATTTCATATCTAAATATTGTAAAGACAATGTATAATGTGTGTTAATCAATAAAGCTCAAGTTTCTCTCTAATGAGCTTGTCTTCTTATTTGTATTGTTCATAATGTATATTATTTATATTTGACTAGATGAATTTCCTCATAATTGAATTATGGTTATTCATTTAATGTTTGAATTTGAAATTCAAATTCAAATTTGGTTTGAATTCAATCATACAACTTAATTTAGAATTCATTCATGCAACTTAAAATTGTGATGCATCATCTCTTCTCTCTTCTCAAAACCCTAATCTAGTTAAGTAAGAACAAGTTCATCGCACTCTCGAAACCCTAACCCTGTAGGATGTCGAGAGAGAAACCTGTTCCCCTTCGATGCAGTTTTGTTTTAAAAGCGCGAAATTTCCCCGTAATTTACAATGCAATGCACATCCCTTTCTAAAATCTACCCCTCGATCGTCTCTAAACCTGTGACATTACAAACGTCTTCCTAGTCTGTTGCCTGTAGGGTTATGGCAGATGACTTGAGCTCTGCGCTGTTGAAGTGATTCTGCTACTCTCATGTTTTAGTTAGGCCCTCCGAGGCTATTTTGTAAAGATTGGTCATGTGACCTATTGTAATTTTCTTACTCCTTTTTGTAAAGGATTATGTAATTCTGATATCAGTTTGGTTATGTGTTCATGGCGCACTAATCATGGGATCGTGAACTGTATACATAACAGGGTATTTCGGACAGCTAGTCCGGGGTCCCCACAGAGCTGGTATCATAGCCATCCTGGTTGTAGGAGACCTTAGTTAGCATGGACGTTAGTTAGGAAACAAGTACTTGGGAAAAACTATTTACAAAACAAAGTCTTTAGTTGACGGAAGAATAGCTTCCAACTTTCTTATCCCATTAAAACTTCAAATTCTTACCTCGCTCTCTGATTTCCAAAGAATTTGAAAGCTTTTGATTCTACTACCTCATCCTCTTCCAAACCAACATATTGGACGATGTCCCCAACTCAGACCGAAGACTCGAACTCAAGAATGAATCAATCCCTCCGGAAGACTCATGTATCTCCAACAACAGCTATTGAAGATTGTACGCATATAAGGATGATAGCGTCATGTCTTTGGTTGTCACCAAAGTCTGTCAAGGAGCTGGCCTTGTTTCTCCATGGACCTGCACCTTTTTGTAGTCATCTCGGATCAAGTCCTCAGTTCTTGACTAATAATTTTTAGGACAACCACCATAAGTTTTCGACTTTGGGAGTACCTCAACAGCTACCCCTCTAAAGACCACACATCCTCGGGATGATGAGACCTTAGTCTACGCAGTTTTAGCCCTCGCCTCAACATCGACGAGTAAATACCAGGCATGCGTCACCACTAACTAGTTCAAGAATCCATGTTGAAGGCAATGTCAGCCAGATGAAGACATCAGCATATGTGACCAACCTCGGACAAATAGGATGGATAGGACAAACTCAATCGCTTTGATTGAGCTACCCCCGCATATTAGGCATTCTTGGGTACGCAGAGTACCATGTCTGATTTGATGATTGCTTGCAGTTCCCTAAGTATGTTGCCTTGAGTGTTTTTATCTATTTGTTGTGTGTATGATTGTCTTGGTCTTTAGGTTTGAAAAACACTCTTGGTATGATAGCCTAGCTTAGAAAGCCTCCCTAATATGTTTTCACCATCATCTACCTCGCCGATAAAATGCTAACTATTAGTTAATTGTAACGAAAGACTCTAACTCTAACCCTGTTAGCTATTGATTTTCAAACCTCAGAAAAACTAACCCAGACCCCTATCTACGCTAACTATTTCAAGATCCGCTGAAGCATCTCTACTACGCCAAAGAAGACAGAAGCCCCTACCTTCAAGAGTGAATGCACCTCTGCGAGAAGACATACTAATTTGGTCTAACCTTAGAGCATAATCTCGCTAACCTCGAGGACATCTTTTCGAAACTACCCTCTAACCCACCGTCTAACAAGCAAAGCAAACAACAGTGTCAAAGCCAAGGTACGTTACATGGTTTATCTGGTCCTCATCAAGTAAAGCTCATGAATATACCTCTAGACTCAAGATTAGGTGTAATTTACCCGCTCACTTCTTAGCTAGTATAAGTCAACACTGACCCTCAAGCTGAAGATTGTCTCCGATGACCCTTGTTGCTGTTTCTTATGGATACCAACCAGGAGTCTCGTAAACTTACTAACTTACCGTGCGTCCTATGGTTTAGTAAACACCGTGTTTACCTATTGAAGTCGTGGTCTACACGTCTCCCCCGAAGATCCTTTCAACTGAATACGGAAGATCGACGACTTCTTCAGAAGCCCGACAGAACCACAAGGCAGAAGCTCAGAGTTTTTCCGAAACCCTCGATGAAAAATCTTAAGGGTGGATGACTTCGTCTTCCACTAAAAACTGGAGCTAACCCTAACATTTTCAACCTTTCTAAAAACACCGTTGGGAACTTGTTGGGATGCATAAACTCCCCTTGAAGCCGTGGACTGCACATCGCCCCCCTAAAGGTGTTTCAAATCAAGACAGGAGATTAATGGTTTCTTCAAAAAGCGCCCAACAAGACCTTCGTCTTCCACTAAAATTTAAAGCTAACTCTAAAAAGGTTTTCAACCCTGCTAAAGCACTGTTGCGGAGCACTAACTCTCCTAGAATCACGAACCCCTGCTAGGGTTGTTAAGAAGCTACAGATCTAACACCTGCATGGAGTAGTCAACCTCTTCACGAAGCTTTCCCTTGGAAGGAAAATTTTATCATGTCTCCCAGAAGATGAAGCAACGACCTTCTCGATAACTGCACGTCTACAGAAAGATGCAGTCTAACTTAAGTCGACCTATAAAACTTCCCTAGTTCTACGCTCAGTAATCTCGGGACGAGATTATTTTAAGGGTGGAATAGCTGTCACACCCCAACTTTCGAAACCTTGTTTAATTGTCCTGAGTGCAAAAATTGGGGGGGACAAAAACTTTTTCTAAAGACTAATTTTAAGGGTGGAAGAGCTGTCACACCCCAACTTTCGGTTTGTTATATTGAATTGCTTTGATTTGTTGGTAGATGAATTGTCTTGTTCTGTTTGTTGAGTTTTGTCTTAAGCTACCTCAAAGAACAACACCCCTAGTGATAAAACAAGCAACTCACCTAATAAAACACATGTGTAGCCTTGGAAAATTGTTTTGCTTTTTACTACATCAAACCTTCTGTACTCATGGCAATATGATTGTGTCTACTTAAAAATTCCTCTTTGTGGTATAATCTAGCTCAACCCATCCTTGTTTCAAAACTTGGGATCATCCACCCCTCAATAACTTGGTATAATCTAGCTCAACCCATTCTTGTACCCTAGTCAAAATCCCTCAACCATCACAATTTTGAACAAGTCCTAAATCTATTTCCAGGTTCCATTTTGGAGCCCCTGGATTAAGCTACCCCTTGCCATCTAAGGCAATGCACTTGGCCCTGGACCTACCTTGTCATGAGCACTTCCCAACCATGTCCTTGCCTTGAACCAGATCACTCTTATGCTCATTTATCCTTGTTGGTTTTGAGGCCAAGTCAACAATCTGTTTTGTCAGGCTTCATGGATTCCAATTTTGGCAGTTGATCTCTAAGCACCCACAACTATTATTGGTAACCTCAATGCATGGATCTCATCGATGCAAATCCCTCTGCAACATCCACGTCTTGCATGTCCCATTCCACCCTTGCAGCTCCTATATTCAACATGATCTTATACCCTATCCAATGTTCAACACTAGATCACTTCCTCCTCTTTTACCTCTTGTTTTTATTTTTCATCCCCAAGTTTTATCTCCACAAAACCAAGTGTGTGAATGGTTGCTACGTAATGTATTAATCATATACCCTTGAGATCATATCTCCCAATTTTTATTCTTACTTCTTCTTAGTAATTTTTTCCGAAACCCAATTCTTTTTCCTCTCTAGTTTAACCACAAAACTACTTCTAGTTTTATTAAATCTTTTCAAAGTTTCTCTTCAAATAAAACTAGGAAATGAGATGGGTTCTGTTTATCCTCTCATTTCTACCAAGCAATGATTTCTATATCATTATTTTCTACTTCCTCTCCTTTTTAACAAAAAGCTTGTTTATGGTACTTATACCATTTCTTGTTTTTCTCCTGTTTACTTTAAATTTGAGAAAAACTCTACCTTACTTGATAAAGTAAGTAGAACATTTTGAATACTATATTCTACCTAACCTCTCTCAAGATTTTCAAAGACCATTTCAATTAAATTGCTTCCCTTTTCCCCCTAAACAATTGGGGTGTTTCAAATACTTTCCAAATAAATTCTATTTCAAATGGCAACTCTTGCACATCTTATGTACATCTCTGAGCCACCACATAATATCCCCTCATCCTCCAATTCATGATAAAGAAGATGATCATTTGACACCTTCAAATGAATAAGTGTCCCCTGTCCATCTCTTTTTCTTTGAAGATTCTCATAAACCCTTCTCTAACTTAATCTTGTGACTTGTCCTCATCTTACCCATCCTCTAGCTCATCTACATGGTCCTTATTGACAAAACCTTGACTCGCCATTAGTCTCATATTTGATCTTCTATGTCACCCTATTCATCCTTGTTAGTATATGGTTACTTCACTCACCATCTCTCTTAGCCTTGTTCTATCATTGTCTAAACCACCATCATCACCATCATCTCTTGGCCAAATTGGTAATTTGATCAAGTGCTTTATTCTTCAACATTGGCACCCATGTTTATTATCATCTCTCTCACTAATTTCTAGACATCATCAAGCCACTTTCAGCTAACCATCCCAACCCTCAACCTTGGTCGACATGCATAAAGTAGCATTTACACTTTGCTTGTCCACTTGTGATTGTCAAGAAGAGAGCTGGCCATGCCTAGCTTTTGGCATGCATGAGCTGAATTTCTTTATCTATCTCATACCTCCTCACTTCATTCTTCTACAAGCTTTGCCTCTCACCTAATCCAATCAATGTAGAGGCAGCCACCCACCTTAGCCAATAAAAAAAGAGGCATCAAACCATCCTCCCTCTACAAAAGAGGCTTGGCCGGCCACCTCCTCTCTTTGCTCTCATTTCCACTCCCCACTCCTTCCTCCACTTCCTCCTATCCTTCTCCTACCATTCAACCACGAGCTGCTGCTCCCCCAAGGCTCCATGGCCGAGCCATGGCCATGGGAGCAAGCAAAGATGCAGCTCCCCACCTCCCTCAAGCTCCTCCTCTCCCCGGGTCACCATGAGAGCATCCCTCTCTCTCTTTTCCCCAACCCTAGATGGTTTCCTCTCCTCTTCTCTTTTCCTCTCTTGCTAAGATTAGATCTTGATGCAGGTGCATGTTGAACCAAGCTTGAAGAAACTTCAACCATCCTTAGATCTGAAGTTTTTGACCAAATTTCGTCCAAATCCCTGCAGTAATTTCTTCAATCTTGTTGTTTAAGATTATCTACGAACTTGTAAAATCCGCCAAAAATCTTGTATTACTCCGAATCGATTTATTCAAAGTTCCACGGATTGCCAATGAAAAGATCTACAACTTGGCACTGGTCTCATCCTCAAATTCGTTACGGATTTTCCTGGGTATATAAAGTTATGAAAACATGCAGAATCACTGTTTGTTAGATCAAATTTTTTCTACAAAACAATTTTGGGCAAACACAACTGTGGGTGAAAACCCTCTTCAATAGATTCATTTTCCGTAGGTGCCACTTCAAGTGTCCTCCTAAAATTGAAATGGTTCACAGATCAAATTTTGGTCAGATCTGACTTTGTCTAATTACACCAGGAGCTTGGAAACGAATTTTTGAATGAAACCAATTGGGATAGAACCATATTTTCAATACCTTTCAGATGCAACTGACCTCTTATTTTTAGGACTTTTCTATGATTTTTGGCATACAGATCTTGTTTTGTATACAGTCAGATTCAAGCAAATTCCTAAATTTGCAGGATTAAGCTTTTTGAGTGAATCCAATTGGGCTAGTCTTGTTTTAGTACTGGCCATCCATGAAAAATGATGTTAGTCTCTGTTCATGCATATTAGGTACTATTAGTAATGCGTATGTGTGACATGAATTGTTGAACCAAAACTCTTTGGTTTGTTTAAAAACTTTAACCACCTCTTTGTATTAAAATTGGTCAACCTTTGTTTTAGTTCTTGCAAAACAAAACCTCTGCAACTTAACCTTAGTTCTATTGTTTTACTTAAGTTTTCAAATGGTGTGGCATGCTATTTACTTCCTTTTTCTTGTGTAGAGTTTTGTAAGCAAAATAAAATATGAAGGTGGTTTGTGCTTTTCCAAAAATGTTTGAATATAAGATATGAATGTTTTGATGCCAAACTAATGCATTTGTACTCTTTATGATGTTATCTACCAGGGGATGTTTAGTTTATGGCATGGAGATAGCCGAGAGAGGCAATTTCTTAGTTGTGATACTCTCATGCCTTTACTAGGTAAATAAATGGGGTTTTCTTAAAAAAGAAATTATAAAGTTGTTTTGTAGTATAAGTCCTTAATGTGTTAGCCCTTAGTAGAATGGTTAGCTTTTTTTATTGTTCATTGTTGCACGTTTGTTTTATTGGTGCAATGTGTTGATTGTGTTCCTTTTATATTTTTCCGGCGATAGATGCGAACAATTCTGGAGAAGAAGAAGAAGTGGTTCGGACAAGGATTTTATTTATATTGTTGGAATTCTTATTTGATGGAGTTGAAGTAGTCCAAGGACAAATAAGCCAACCAAGGCAAGCCATCTTTTGATCTCTGAATGTTGAATCACATATTGTGGTTACTTTATTGTTATCCTCGTCTCTTGATCTATCTTGTGTAGTTTTTACTTATATGTTGGGGCATGCTCATGAGCATGTTGATTTCTCTTTGACACCTCACATACAACCCCCTCTGGTGGATTGGTGGTCATCATCTTGATCTTGGCGTACCCCTCTAAGTGTGATGGGTATGCCCATTTATCTTGTGTGTGTCGACCTCTTGACACCCTTCTTTCACCCCCTTAGAGGTATGATGGTTGGCATCATTCCCTATGAATCATACTACTTATGTTGTCCCTATACATGCTTACCCCAAGCTTGTATGACCCCTTTTGACACCTCAATCATCATCTCCTTAGTGGTATGATGGTTAGCATCCTGCCCTTGTTGATATCTTAGTTCTCCACAGTAAAACCTTAGGTTGGGAAACCCTGATGTTTTATGTTTTGGAAAGACTTTGAAAACTTTTGGAAGATGTTGTCTTGCCCAAGTGTTGTTTCAAGAGAAAGGTCTTGATGTTTTTTTTAAATGGTATATGGTTGGTTGTTGACAAACAAAGGAAGTGTGGGTAAAAATGTTTTTGAAGGAGCACAGTGTATAAATGTCCGCCGTCCCAACTTTACTTCACACAGTGTATAAGCTTAGCTCGTAGTTTATTCTTCTTAACATGGGACACCACACAACTATACAAGGGTAAGAGTACCCTCGAGTCCGGGTTGACGTTGTTGGAGGCAATAGTATAACGGGATGCTTTCGGGGCTACCCGTCCGGAAGACACTATGGGTCTCCTGGCTGTTGGAGATATGCCCAAGAGGCAATAATAAATTAGTTATTGTTATATCTTAGTGTTCATGATAAATGTTTACATCCCATGCTATAATTGTATTAGCCGAAACATTGATACATGTGTGTTATATAAACAACAAGGAATCCCTAGTAAGCCTCTTGTATAACTAGCTTGTTGATTAATAGATGATCATGGTTTCGTGATCATGAACATTGGATGTTGTTAATAACAAGGTTATGTCATTGGGTGAATGATATAATGGACATACGCCCAAATAAGCGTAGCATGAGATCAAGTCATTAAGTTCAACTTGCTATAAGCTTTCGATACATAGTTACCTAGTCCTTCGACCATGAGATCATGTAAATCACTTACACCGGAAGGGTACTTTGATTACATCAAACGCCATTGCGTAAATCGGTGGTTATAAAGATGGGATTAAGTATTCGGAAAGTGTGAGTTGAGGCATATGGATCAACAGTGGGATTTGTCCATCCCGATGACGGATAGATATACTCTGGGCCCTCTCGGTGGAATGTCGTCTGATTCACTACAAGAAATCTGCCATAATATGACGTTTTTTTATGACTGGAAATCAAAATGTCATAGCTTTATGACGTTCCTAGCTTTGACCGTCGTTGGCCACTCGGGGGGAGCAAAACCCTAGAAAATCATGACGTTATTGGGCAAAAACGTCATTGGTAATTTAGGTCAAAACGTCATTAGCAAAATCTGCGTTGTGAAATTGGTGTTGGCGCCACAGGCTTTCGATTTTGGGCCGCGGAAGACCAAAATTTGGTCCGAAAGTTTTTCTAGGTCAGCCGTATCCAACCCCACCTACTCCTCTCACAGACCCCTCCCTCGTCTCCTCCACACACCCTCGTGCGCCGCCTCCACCTCGTCTCCCAGGCGCCACATCGCCGGCCACCGCAGACCTCCGGCGGCGATGGCGGCGAGGCTCGCGCAGTTGCGGACCAAGGCGGCGCAGGCGGCGGACTTCGCGTCCAAGCACGGCGGCGCATACTACAAGGAGGCCATGGAGAAGAACAAGCAGTACGTCGTGCAGCCCCCACCGCCGAGAAGTGCCAGGAGCTCTCCAAGCAGCTCTTCTACACGCGCCTCCGACCCCAAGCTCCCATTCAAAGTGTGAGTACCCCCCTCCCCTCCCTCCTTGGATCAGATCTCGTCCCGCCGCTCGCCGCGCCGCGCTGATCCCGCGTCGTTCTGTTCGCCTCGCAGGTTCAGCGTGCAGGAGGCGGCGCCCTTCACCGCGGTGCTCAAGTTCACCGCCGAGGAGTTCAAGGTCCTGCCCCAGACCAGCGCCATCATCACCAACGGTACGCCCGCCCTCGCTCTCCACGCGCTACCGTCACCAGCGTCCTCTCCTGGGGAATGGATCTCGTGTCGTAGACGCCGTGTTTTCGGTTGCTGCTATCCGATTTAGGACTAGTCCTGTTGACACGATCTGCTGCGTCGTGAGGGTCGTCTAGCAGATTATGATTTTGCTACTAGTAGGAAATGATGGTACCCTCTAATTTTGAAATGATTTTATAGAAATATTGAGAAAGTAGGCTGTGCTATGTGTTGTTAAGATATACTAGCAAAGAAAGGCGCGGCGTGCCGCGCTTAGGGGAATTAACTTGTTTAATTTGTTGCTTAATAAGAATGAGAGTGGCAAAATGTAGGACATGCAACATGTAGCCGTTTTTTTTTGGCAATTCGAAATCAGCAATTTAAAACATCAAAAGAACATGAACAAAAATTATAAATGTAGACAATTATTCAATCTATCAGTATGCAAAAAATCAGTGTGAGATAATCTATATTCTCGACAGTGCAAAATTAACAGAATTGTTGATCTGAAATAGCAACTTTTCAAATCTCCCAAGATCGTTAGATTTTGTCATTTTGTAGCCTGGAATACTAAGTATTTTGCTTTGAGGTTTTGAATATTTGTAGAATACATCATTGCCTATATCAAGAACTTTTCTCCAGAATTTTTTTGAAACTTTAAATTGTTGTTTCCGAATTTCTATGAATACCAAGCTACACGTAGCCTTGGCACCATTTGTAGTTTCTGAATAAGAATCGGGTTTGTTTGGTTTTTTGGAGGTCGTAGTAGAGTGGTGTTTTTATTTTTGGGCGGTAGATGGTAGTGGTGATGGCCTTGCTTTGTTATTTATAAGAACTCGCCGCACCCGTAAGATGATATCGATGGTTGCAAGAGAGGCATGTCCGTAAAACGATATCCATGGTTGTAAGGGATTTGTCGCAGTATGGATAAGCAATGGTGCCTAGAAGATGTATTTACTTCAGGTTGTAATTTGATGGCCCAAGTAGATGAGGTGTTCATGTATCGATGGTTGTAAGGGATTTGTGGCAGTATGTATAAGCAATGGTGCCTGGAAGATGTATTTACTTCGGGTTGTAATTTGATAGCCCGAGTAGATGTAGTGTTCATGTAAGTAGCTCTAAGACCTGGAATGATTTGTCTATAGGGGGAAAAGGCATCAACTGGATAAAATCTTAATTAAGAATTAAACAAAAAGAACAGAGTTGGTCTTCCAATCTATCAATCTTATTTATGTCAGCCACAACAACACAAAGCCACATCCCCACATATATGGAGCATCAAGAGGGACCGCGGATCAACTGTAAATCTACCACCAGTCGCTAGGAAAAATCATCCACAAGTTACCAAGCACACAACAGTCGCTGTTGTTACAAAAAAAACTACGGTACAGCCTTACAGGGTAGAGGGTACAGACCACCTGGACACTTCAAAGGAAGATTTGTCAAACCCACGGATAGCAAGATCAGCTACAGGTAAGCCTATAGATCAACCATGGGCACCAGAAAAAGTTGAGCACACGACCAGCAAGATCAATTACACCTAAGCCTACAGATCAACTGTAAGAATCACAAAAAAAAAACTTCATTGTAAGAAGCACAACAGCCATACGTCTCATAGCACATCCTCCCAGGAAGCCATAGCGAAAAGATATCACTAATCACCTGGCATTGTTGATGAAATGCATCTTCAAAACAAAGGAAAAACAAACAATATGGATTGCTGACTTCACATCATATTTAAATGAAAAAGCATAAGAACACAAACAAACATTCCTGCACGTGTAGGGCACAGTGAGCATTTCTACACATAGTCCAGTACTTCCGTTTATGTACAGTTGATATATAATGTTTCTTGTTTCCATGGTGGGGGTA
Organism: Lolium rigidum; assembly: GCF_022539505.1. Classification (NCBI taxonomy): domain Eukaryota; kingdom Viridiplantae; phylum Streptophyta; class Magnoliopsida; order Poales; family Poaceae; genus Lolium; species Lolium rigidum. The sequence continues at coordinate 201,483,711 of NC_061510.1, read as the reverse complement.
CCATTCTCATCCATTGCAAGTATCTTCAGACCTTTTCTTGATCTCACTCTTTCTGTAAACTACGGATAGTGAAGCTAAGTTATTGGCAGGGAAAATTGCAGAGCATTGCGCCAAGTAAGAACGAACGGAATAATTTTCAGAGAATGGATCATATACTACATCGCTTATAGCAGAAAATATGATCAGAATTACGAAATTAGGTGGAGTACACTTCCAATGTATCCCATTGCACATTATCTATCTTTTTTATCTTCTCAGTTTGCTGGGACTTGCCCATAGTCAGTATGAATCTCTTGAAAAAATCATTAGTCGGAATGGAAGGATCAGAGGTAATGAAGAGGTGTGGATTGTAGAACAACAAATGGTTGTGGCACCAAGTATTAAATGTACTGAGCACAGTGTTGCGTAGATGATACCTTGCGCTCTGAAAAACAGAAGGTCAAACTTTGTCACCCAACTCGGGGACTGATCATCAACTAAAACACAGTACATAATTTTCCTTCTTCAAGCACTAACCAAAACAAATTCCAAGCAAATGTATACAGATTTGCATATTAATGGTGTGCCCGATATATACAGATTCGCATATTAGGACAGCGTAAACACCACCGATATCTCCTCCAAAATTGACAGATAATAATAATAATAAATTAAAAAAAACATGCACCCATACAGCAAATGTATGTAACCTTGCACTATTAGACATGATTTCGTGAAATGCAGGAGTAAATCTTAAATGAGAATAGACGAAGTCCAAGCATCATATCATTTTCTTAATCCTAGAAGATAGATTTAGTAAGTTATACCATGCAGATGATCTGCTCTTTAGCATTTATTGGATGACGAACATAGAACATTTGTATCTTCTCCACAGTTGAAACATCATTAGTTTCCTATAGAAATTAAAGTGAACTGCTTGGTTGTTGGCTGATTTGTAAATGGAGAAAACAGAAGCTTACTGCAGAGTATTGTGTTGCATAATATTAACAGTGTTTCTGATCTCATTACAGAGTTCGTCAAGCCAGCTAAACTGATACTGCTTCCTTTCATTCAAATGTAGATATAAACTGATACTACTTACTTTCATTCAAATGTAAATATTACTACACATGACCGAAAGGATGAGACAATTCCTTAGTACAGCATCTCTGTATGTCAGAGACGGATGGACAAGTGTTTCTTGACAACATCGGAAGGGAAAATAATTTACAGATAAGGAGAAGTACACATGTAAAAGCATGATGTGCTAACCTTATAAGTTTTTTTTTTGCTGAAACGACTTATAAGAGATATTCCTTTCTATTACCTGATTTCTTAGCTGTATAAGTAATGGAAAACAGGGAACAATATGGCAGCCGTTGCATGATCTGACCAGGGTATGGACAGAAAAGAAGTGCAGAAAAGAGGTAAGGAAGAGGAGGGAATGTAGGAGAAAGTTCACCGAGATGCAACCACTTTCACGAAGTATTGTTGGGCTCCTTTTATCCTTCTCATTCATGATTAGCCACATAAATTGGTGATAGTAAAACAACAAATTAATTAAGCAACGGACTAACATCACCTGAATAGTTTTTTTTTACCAACATCAAGACAAATCTAGCAATGACAGAGAACAACTGAGGGAGCATTTACACACAAACATAATAAATAGGCCTAGTTTTGTACTGATTTATTTCTTATCAAGAGGATCAACCTGAAGATCAATAATATCATGAAGATCTAGGTGGAGTGACATGAACAACATCACGGTATTAATTTCTAATGATACTAAGTGTGCTGTATATTACTTCAAGTCTTACCATCGCATCATTATCTGCATTTTCGATGATATTCATTGGATAACACAAAATAAGAATCCAGAACCTAGCATAGTAACAAAAGCGGCCTCAGTTCTGAATGGCAAGAAAAGGGAGTTATTAAAAGATCGCAAAGCAAGAAAGTACCAATTGGTAATAGAAACAACAGTTTTTTTTCTAAATTTTAGTAATTGATCATCTCTAGGAACAACATTATAGGATATCGAACAGTATCTACAGCAAGCAAACCACCCATTTCTGCCGTTGAGCATTGAAGAGGAACTCCCCCTTATGTTGATACAAAACATCTACTGCACAGGCTCAATAGGGAAGTCCCTATCACATTGGAAATATCAGCATATCCTATTATTTAATTCGTGTCACAAGAATGCTGCAAAAAAATCACCTCGAGAAGGTGATTTTCATAGCTCTTCCATGTCAGCCTGCTTGGAGTTTTACCAAGCACCTTATATGCATAGATTAAAAAGCATCTGCAGACACCAAAAATGAGAAGTTAAGAAGATTGAATCAAATCGGAGGAGAGGAGAGGGCAAATTCATAGCTCTTCCATGTCAGCCTGCTTGGAGTTTTATCAAGCACCTTATATGCATAGATTAAAAAGCATCTGCACGCACCAAAAATGAGAAGTTAAGAGGATTGAATCAAAATGGAGGAGAGGAGAGGGCAAATCAAGGGGAAGATACTGGTGTGTGAATAGGGTACCTGCGAAATGTGCAAATGGGGCAAGATCGGGTGGACGTTTCACAGCTTGGCTACCAGCGGCCCCTACCTCTCCTGTTCACCAACAAGGAAAAGTGAGAATTGGAGCCCAACATCAACGCTAGCTCCACATAGCATCCTCCACTCAAATCCGCGTCGCTGCAGACGCTGATGCTGAACGAATCGACACCCTTGCGCTTTCCTGCAAACACACGCCGACGTTCGTCAGATTAGAAGGGGAGCAAAAAGGAAAGGCAAATCAACTTAGAAGAATGAAGATGCGAATTATACATGAGACGGATCCACCGTCGGGGGCCCCTCGCCCTCGTCCCGTGGCGCCTGACCATGGCGGCGATGTCCTCAACGGCCTTGAGAAACTCCTTGGCCTGCACCGGCGAGAGCATCTCCTTTAGGGCGGCCTCCATGGCGCGGCACCGCAGCTTGTCGGCCCGCCGCGCGCCATCTTGCACACGTCCTCAGCGACCGTTTCGGTGAACCCCTTAGTCTTCTCGCACGCCAGCTTCCGGCGTATGTGGCCTGGTACTTGGCTACCTAGCCGTCGAGCGCGTCCTCGCATGGCTTGTGGCGTCGCGCCACAGGCGTGGGACGGAGGGAGGTGAACTCGCTGGGAGGATGGTGCGGAGGATGCAGAACGGAGGTCGCCGCCGAGCCAGGAGAGCGCGGCCACGGCGAGCGGCGGGTTATCCGCCTCGCATGCCTTGTGGCGGCACGCTGCGACCGAGAGCGCGTCGCGGGCGTGGGGCGGGAGGGAGGAGAAAAGCACCGGGAGGACGGTCGGGGGTCGTCGCCGAGCCAGGAGAGCGCGGCGGGTTGTCCGAGGGGGCAGGGACGGCGCGCGGGCGGACCGGCCGACCGGCGGCGAGATGTGAATAGCAAACCTGAGGTTAGGAAGGAGCTCCCGTAGCTTGAGTGAAATTTGAGTAATGCTACACAAGTCCGTTGCAACTCGTCCGTAGGTCTAGGATTTCCGGTGAAATTTGGGAGAGAAGAAAAAGGGGAGAAGAGGAAAAGAGATGGTTAGGGAAGAGAGCCGATTGATGACAGGAAGGAGCAACACCAGTACACCACCGCTTTGACTGGGCACAATATCCTAAACCGCGTCACCGCTAAAGACACACAACAATGCACCCACGAACCCACCAACAGAGAATCAGGATTTAAAAGAAAGTATCCATGGATCAGCCACATGTGAACTTTGAGCCTCACAAAAATTTGTAGACGGTAACAAAGGTGCACACAGAGAATACCCTGCAGAAATCAAAACATTCAAAACACATACGTGTCAGCTTGGTGTTAATCAAAAATGAAACTCAAAATTATGAGAAAAATGAAGTGTGTTACACTTTAGTATAGTACTTATAGATGAATAATAATCCAGCGGGAAAAATTTACATATATGTTTCAAGGATGCCTAGGAAGGATTGCATGTCTTTCTGCTCCGGGATGATAATCTGGGCCCTGGCAAGCTAATTTGGGATTTCCATGAGTGACTTGATGCTCTCCGAGGATGGCCTCTGCATGGTTTCCGAGACTTGGATGATGCACGCGAACAGGAACGTCTGTAGTTTCCATTTTGCGTTCTGGACATGCACGGGATTTTTCGTTCTTAGATGGGTGGCCGGCACTCCATGGTTTTTGACAACCTTTGGGATGGCTGGTGTTGATCTGTACCGTTCGAGCCTTTTCTTCTGGACATAGTCACTGCTATCTACTGTGATAAATTTAGTTCTTACATGTTGATTGCTTTAAATGTGTTACTGACAAAGTTACAACTTTTAATCTTTTTCATGTTGCGCAGTTGTTGAGCTGTGTTTGAGTTGCACATATAACTGTTGGCCTGTGCAACACTAACTTTGCAATATGTGAGCATTGTTGAGCTCCTAATTCTGCAGCCCACCATTATTTAGTTACCTAATAGCTCAGTTTTTATCTGGTGGCTATTCATTTGCGTAGGTTGTGTTAATCTAGACTTCATGGGTACTTCAGGCAACTTGGCCAGATTGTGCGTTCATGATTTCTATGTGTTCTTTTCCTGGATGTAATGATATAGCAGCTGTGATTCCTCCTATAACATGCCTTGGTACACTTGTTTTTAAGTTACCTGAACATTGTCCTCTTATATATTCAATGCATCAATAATATTTCTTAAAACTGATTCTCAATAAGTGGTTGGCAACCCGCAGCCCTGCTTGTTCAAGTGCATCCTTCATTCATTGAATTGAAATTTGTCATGCTATTTTACTATGCATCTTTAGTTTATGAGTTATGTAATGGTACAACTTTCTGCTCTCATATTTGATATTGACATTCTACATGCTCTCATTGAATATAGATGAATTGGTAAAGGCTTGTCATGCAAATGCTCCTGATGCTTAATCAATTTTAGCAGTAAGTTATATTGACTTTGAAGAGATTCGAGCACAACATTCAGTGATGTCAAGAAGTTTGATAAAGCTAAAGTTGAACTTGAAGAAATAGTTCACTCATACGAGATCTAGAGGTACCTACACTATGTAGTTGTTACTTAGCTACGTGGAATGGTTACAGACTAAGTGTCATGTCTTATTAGTGTCGCTTTGGGATTATTTTCTGTACTTACTGTGATTATAGACTGAATATTATGTCTCAGTAGTGATGTAGCTGTTACTTAGCTTTGTGGAAGCTTCTCTGAAATTATATGTACAGAAATTAACAAATTTTATTAATATAAAAAATCAAATTTGTACATTCTTCTGGATGTATGTACTCTCTTTAATACCAGATTTTGTTTGCAGAGCTAAAAGCAGCTAGAATAAATTTATCTTTTACATTATCATGGAATCTGTCTTGTTTTTAGTTTTTATGCACATGATACAACTTAATGAACTTGAGTCATTTCCCCTTTTTCATGTCAATGGGAATAATGGAACAGTGCAAAAAATGTGTTTTGTACCACGTTGAAAGTGGCAGTTGATTTGTTCGGATCAGGGGATCGCTACCTATTCAAATATCAAGCAAACATGGTAATTACTTCTCTGTATCTTTTTCTTTCGTAGGTTTCACATGCACTAAATATTTTTTATTTGAAGAGTGAACGACATCTGAATATAAAAACAAGGTAAATATTTTATTTGAAATAAGTCACCATGGATTTTGAGTTATCAATTGGATTTGTGCATCTTAGGTTTAGTACTTTGCTTGCTTTGAAAAAGGAATACAATAATTTTGGTGCTTGGATGCTCCAGTGAGTGAGCAGTGACCTTCAATTTACTTCCCTAAATGACAAACAACCATTTAAAGTTATCTATGCTCTGTTCTACATCTATATTCCGTTACGAGAGTCTGTACGTATGTACTATGTAGGAGTAATGAATGAATGAGAATACATAGAGAGTATAGAACACCATCCTTACTGTAACCTCTTAGGAGTGAAGGTGTTTCACTAAGTTGAGTTTGAGATGCAAGAATTGAAGTGTACCTGAGAATCTCAAACATTACCAGTAGTAGGGATCGGATCATGAACATTTTTTTCAACTATATGAATGGGTATTTTAAATTACCTTGTTTTCATCTAATTTGTTGTTTCTTTACAGGATGAGATTTATTCTATCATCATGGGGAAGATGGCATTTTTTATTACCTACTATTTTGTTATCATACACGACAAGAAGTACTTTGTCCCTGTAATGTGAATCTGGAACTGAATCTAGAACTGCTCGTTTTTCCCAGGATGTCTTTGGGGTGGCACTTGACACAATAACAAGTACTGAGCAGAGATCACTACAATGCAATGGGTCACTGTAGTACAAATATGAATCTATTGTCAGTGTCTTTCTTGTATATATATCTGATTTGTGGAAATATTGTAATATATTCGAGTCATCGCTCTTATATGGATGATTTCATCATGTGTTGATGTTTATATATTGTCTAATCTTGTTAATATAAACCTGACCAACCCAAGAATAAATGGATCGTAAAAGGCTAAGACCCAAATAGAGAAAGGCTGTAAAAATGGTGAGGCCCAAAATAGAAAAAGGGTGCAAAACGGCTAAGGCCCAAAACAGAAATGGACCAAAACAAAGGCCAATGCTTATGGTAAAAGGCTGGAATTATTGGGCTCGGCCCATGTAGAATACAGAATTGGACCGGGCTGATTTCGAATTAAGACGTTTTGGTTTCTTCATAATTTTGCCACGTCGGATTGCCACGCTGGACTCGGGGGCAGGTGCCCATGACGTTTTGGGAACGTCATGCCGTCAGTGACATTTTAAAACGTCACAAAGCTCTACGACGTTTTCAAGTGGAACGTCTTAAGCAGTCACTGCTGACTCCCAGCGTTCGACGTTTTGAAAAGCGTCACTGTAACGTCACAAGTAGCCATTATTGACGTTTCAGTGACACCTTTATTTTGTCAACTTATGGCAGATTTCTTGTAGTGATTATCTTGCAAGCATGTGACTGGGTCACAAGAGATGACATACCATGGTACGAGTAAAGAGTACTTGTCGGTAACGAGGTTGAACTAGGTATGGAGATACCGATGATCAAACCTCGGACAAGTAAAGTATCGCGTGACAAAGGGAATCGGTATCGTATGTAAATGGTTCCGTCGATCACTAAGTTATCGTTGAGTGTGTGGGAGCCATTATGGATCTCCAGGTCCCACTATTGGTTATTGTTCGGAGAGGAGTCTCGATCATGTCCGCATAGTTCACGAACCGTAGGGTTACGCGCTTAAGGTTCGATGTCGCATAAGTAGATTCGGAATATGATATGGAGACCGAAGTTTGTTCGGAGTCTCGGATGGCATCCAGGACATCACGAGGAGGTCCGTAATGGTCAGGAGAATAAGATTCATATAAGGGAAGTTGATTTCTAGGTTTCGGAAAAGTTCGGAATTTTTCCGGTGGAAGACCGGGAAGGTTCTAGAAGGTTCGGGGGTCCCACCAGTGGGCCCACGACCCTAGGAGGCCTAGCATGGGCTGAGGGGATGCACCCTAGCCTAATGGGCCAGGGGCACATGCCCCTCAAGGCCCAAGTCGGCCACCCTTAGGGTTTTTCCCAAAACCCTAGGGGGATCAACTTGGAGGGAAGAATTCCCCCTCCCCCCCTTTGGCCGCCGGCCCTAGATGGGTTTGGGGCATTGCGGGGCCACCCAAACCGACCTCCTCCCTATATAAAGAGGGGAGGGGCAGGGGCGTTCACCCTTCATACCCTAACCCTGGCCGCCCCTCTCTCCTCCACCGCAAGTCTGCTCCGGCTTGGCGAAGCCCTGCAGCTTTTCTCCTCCACCACCACCACCACGCCATCGTGCCGCTGGGATCCCGAGGGGATCTACCACACCTCCTCTGCCCGCTGGAACAGGGAGAGGATGGGCTTCATCGACACCGTACGCACGACCGAGTACGGAAGTGCTGCCGGATTGCGGCACAGGACGATCGACTACATCAACAACGAGATCTAATCTCGTAGGCTTTGGAATCTTCGAGGGTTAGTCTCACATACATCTCGTTGCTTCAATCTTGGTAGATTAGATCTTGCTTCTTCCTAAATTGGATCTTGGTTTTTGTTCATGTTCACGGTAGAATTTTTTGTTTTCCATGCAACGAACCCATCAGTGGTATCAGAGCCGTGTCTATGCATAGATCTGTTGCACGAGTAGAACACAATGGTTTTGTGGGCGTTGATGCTTTTGTTGTTTTTAGTTAGTGTATTTTGCATCTTGCGGGATGGTGGGATGAAGCGTCCCGGGCTAACTTTACATGACCGCGTCTCATGAGACTTGCTCCACGATTGACATGCAACTTGTATTGCATAAGTGGCTTTGCGGGTGTTTGTCTCTCCCACCATAGTGAAGATTCAATCTACTCTTTCTATTGACAACACCAGTATCACCGTTGTGGTTCATGTTTGTAGATAGATTGGATCTCACTCGAAAACCCTAAACCACGTAAAATATGCAAACCAAATTAGAGGCGTCTAACTTGTTTTTGTAGGGTTTGGTGATGTGATATGGCCATGATGTGATGATGATTATATTTGATGTATGAGATGTTCATTATTGTATTATGGCAACCGGCAGGAGCCTAATGGTTGTCTTTAAATTTGTTAAGACCTGCGTGTCTATTCATCATGTAATAGATTTATTTCAAGTAGTTGTTATAGTAGCTATAAGTGATGGACAACCATGAAGCGGCGCCATGGACCTTGGTGCAATGTTGGTGATGATGGAGATCATGCTCGCATGCTTTGGAGATGGAGATAAAAAGCACAAGAAGAAAGGCCATATCATATCACATATTATGAATTGCATGTGATGTTAATCCTTTATGCATCTTATCTTGCTTAGATCGCGACGGTAGCACTATAAGATGATCCCTCACTTTAATATCAAGATAATAAAGTGTTCTCCCCTCGTATGCACCGTTGCTACAGTTCGTCGTTTTGAAGCATCTCGTGATGATCGGATGTGATAGATTCTTCGTTCACATACAATGGGTGTAAGCCATGTTGCACACACGGAAATACTTGGGTTTGCTTGACGAGTCTAGCATGTACAGACATGGCCTCGGAACACAGGAAACCAAAAGGTTTATCACGAGTCATATGGATGATATGATCAACATGTTGATGTTCACCATTGAAGCTACATCATCTCACATGATGATCGGTTTTGGTGTAGTAGATATGGATCGTGTGCCACTAAACAACTATGAGGGATGTTGTATTAAGTGGGAGTTCATTAGTAATTAGATTAAAACATGAACAAATTATCATGAACATAGTCTAAATAGTATTTTGAATTAAATTTGTAGAAATGGCATCTGTTATCTACCATGCGCTAGTCTTGTAATTGAGATAGAAATACTGTTAATCTGACAAGATTACTTTACGGAGTGGTACCGTATTGTTAAAGAATCAAGAAATTATTAAGTCCTATTGCAAACTTTTAGTAAACCTCACATTGTTGATTCAAAGAGCAATGGTTTCAATTAGTACCTAAAATCATCTTGTCTCCGTGAAACTTGAAGTTCAAATCCGTTTGAAAAGTAAGGAGCTGGAAATTTTGTTTTCAGAAATAAGCGAGGTATGAGATATATGTGATATCTAAGACCTTATTGCAAGATGATAGAATTTAATCTGGTGAGACTACATAAACTCATAAGTTTTATGGGAATGTACGAAGGTTGAAGATGCTAGGCGTCCCAATCCTCCAACTAGTTGGGCACTAACGATATTCGCATATCCATGAAGCGATCGTCCTTAGTATGCACCGTTGCTAAGACTCGTCGTTTCGAAGCATCACGTGATGATCGGGTGTTATAGATTCTACGTGTGCATACAACGGGTGCAAGCCAGATTTGCACATACGAGTACTAAGGTTAAACTTTACGAGCCTAGCATGTACAGACATGGTCTCGGAAAGTCTTCATGATTTGATGGATAAAAATTATGAGTGAAATTGTTCATCACATTAAAAGGTTACTAATAGTGAAATCTGGAACACTTGTCATGTGATGATCAACTTCAAAGTAAGAACTTCAAGGTTATTAGTATTTGACCAATGGACCTAGAAGTTATTTAAGGTGAAGTGTTTTCGAGAATGAGGAAAGCTAAAAGAGAAACTACAAAAGATTTTTTGGCAGAAAGAAAGAAAAGACTAGAAAGTCTAGCTCAGGTGTATATAGATGATATACATGTTATGAATGTATTCCTTGTTTGGTCAAACAATGAAATTCTTAGGCATTTGTACCATATTGGTTGGTATGAGGTGTCATACAAAACAACGTAATACAAGAATACAATGGCCTAAGTGACTGACAAGGAATATGGTAGGAATGCACGTCTGGAACAAAATAAAGTGTTATTGTGTTTGTCGTTGGCATTCTACCTAGCCCTTCAGATTTATAATAAAGAACTTCATAATTGTTATTTTGTTCTAGTCAAATGAAAACAATGAGTTGTTCAAATTATGACAATATTCCATGTACGATGGATAAGTTATTATAAATATTGATGGTGAAGCACACATGCATAACACTGACGCTAAAATGCCATAAGGCAAATGATGTGAATTCCACTTGTTAGTGGAACCGCCATTTAGGTCATGTTAGAAAAGAACGCATGAAGAAACTCCATGCAAATAGATTTTTGGAGTCATTTGATTTTCGAATCGTTTGGCGCTTGCAAATCTCTTCTAAAGAGATTGACTGAAATACCGTTCATAGGCCAAGAGTTGAACGGGCAACTAACTTAGTGGAAACATACATGATGTATGTGGTTCACTGGGCATAGTTGTGTGCGGGAGATTCTTCTACTTCATGGAAACTTCCAACAATGAATTGAGTATATATATATGTGGATATATTTATTCGATAAGGAAGAAATTTGAAACATTTGAATGGATTCAAATAAAATTCAGCATAAAGTGGAAATCATCGTAATAAAAAGTCAAATATCTATGATTGGATCATGGTGGAAATATTTGAATTACGAGTTTTAGCGAACATCTAAGAGAGTTATGAAATTTTTCTACAACTCACGTTTCTTGGAGTATCATAGTGATGATGGAGTATCTGAGAGACGTATCTAAACCTTGTTGGATTAATGATGAGATAAAATAAAATGACGCCATTATATTTTTGTGGATTATGCTTTAAAGACTACCGCTTTAATACTGAATAGAGCATCATCATAATCCGTTGAAATGACACCATACGAGTTATGGCATGGGTATAAACCCTAATAGTCTTTTATTAAATTTTGGTATGCGTAGCATAAGTAAATGAGTTTACAACCAAAATCGGATAAATGTCTTTGTTGTTGTCCCAGAGAACAAATTGAGAATTCTTTCCACTATGAAGTAAAAGACAAAAGTGTTTGTTAATGTTACTTGCTTATTTTCAAGAAATTGTTTTCTAACGAAGTATTTGAGTGGGAGGACAATGGAACTTGATAAGGTTCATGAACCTGAGCATGATGATCAGAGTAGCACAGCATCGAAAATGGTTCCGGAAGCGGCCACGGCGATCATGGCTCCCATGTCTGCAAAGTGTTATAGTCATGGAGATCAAAGTACCTATTGAACCTTGTAGATGTGGTTTACTTTGTGATCAAATAAATTATTTTTGGACAAATGATTGATTTTGAACAATGATAAACCAACTACATACAAAGAAGTTATGATGGGCCCTGACTCCTTTAAATAGCTATGCGCCATGAAATCCAAGATATGTGAATGCTTTTTGAAAGTAAATGGATCTATAAAATTGATGGACTTGGATGGAATATCCTTGAAGAAGCTCAACTTATCGAAAAGCTGTTTACGACAAAGTTCAAAGAGTTGACTACGATAAGATTAGATCTTCCGTAGCGATGCTTATAGTCTATGTGGATTATTCTAGTAATCGCTACATATTTCTTTTGTGAGATATGATAGTAGGATGGCAGAAATACATTCCTTACCAGAAATGTGTATGAAGGATGTATACTAGATACAAACCAAAGAGTTTTGCTAGTTCGTGGAATAGTAGATGGGTATACAAACTTCACTGGATGAAGTAAGTATCATGGAGTTGGAATCTTCACCGAATGAAATAATCAAAGAGTTTTGATTTCATTAGAAACGATGAATATTTCCGTCCACCTTAGCACTATGCCCTTCAATACTTTTTCCTTGAGAAGAGTCATGGCCATGTGGCCCTCAAAACTCGTTGACCCTGTAGTAGCAGTCTCGCGATGTACTGTCAAAGAGTGGCTTTGTGTCAGCAGATATAATTTCATCAATAAAAATATATAAATATAAGGGACATATCAAACTTTGTAACTGAACTTACTCCACCAGCAAAAGTGCCTGACTGGTGAGTGACCACGGTCACATTTTTTCTTCATTTTGCAGGAGATTAGGGACCGTCAACCAAAATGAAGAAATAAGGGTAATGGTAAATGTAGCAAATCAAAGATTGCGTGACACAACTGCAAGTAGGAACACACATCAAAAGAAAAGGTGTTTTTTTCCTTTTAATAACCAAAAAAGTTGCAGATATACAACACGGTCTAGGCAAACCAACAATTACCTTACAGAGCCAAACCGTTTCTGAGCAAATTGGCCAAGCACGCCGAAGCACAGTAACATGCTTCCACAGTAGCGATTTAATAAGTAATAAATCAATTATCTCATCCCTGCTACCTCCTTTAACAACTGGAAATAGTTGCTTAAAATCACCTCATAAAACCACAGTTTTCACCGAAAGGAAGCAAGCTTCAAAAGCTATCATTCACTCAACATATTTTGTATATGTGCTTTCCAGCAAAACGTATTACGTGGTGCCTAAAACAGCAACCGACGTGCCTTTACTCAATGACAACAGACATAAAAAATAGGATTATCAGATTCCCAGTGCTGAGTACACTTTTCCAATTCAAGAACAATGGTCTGTTTTTTTTACTTCGAGCTCTAAAAAAAAGTAGAGGAGCTACTGAATGTTTTCTGAAATTACGCACGAACATTTTCTGTTGTGATGTCCAAAATGAGAAAAAAAAACTGAACGTTCTAGTTTGGGAATGATCTACGGGATTAAGTACCTCTCTAAGAAACCATTAAATTAGGTACCATAGTGGATAACTGGATACGAACTACTAAGCACCTATTTATAGTCTGACTGGAGCAAAAAGATAGCACCAACACCAAGATATATTAGAGGAGCTATAACCAACCTGAAGCACAAAAAGCAAAACACCAACGCGACCCCCATCAGGCCAAGGCAGTACACATAAGTGCTGATAATATGGGAACATTGCACTTTGTTGTAGAGCCTACAATATCCTCCATAGCTAGCCCTCTGCAAAGATTTCGGCAAGAGAATCATGAGAACAGTTTGAAATTAAGTTATTCCAAACTGGAATTTTAAATACCATACAACACATTATGAATGGATTCATAAGGCAACAAAATAGTTTCCAAGGATGAGAGGTTGGGAGATGCATGTTGCAGAGTAGTGCATCAATCTGTTGGCATTCTTTACATCTAGCTGGGTATCTATGAAAGCAAAATCCGCACCAAACTAATTAGTTTTTTTTCCTTTTGCTTAAATTAGGCCTACAATAGTTGAGCTACAGATAACTGAACAAAGTAATTCAGATGATACATTAGGTGATTTGAGTGTAGAGCACGATATTAAGCAAAATTATCATGTATTCAGCGATGGTATTATCAATTTATTTTGTTCACAAATTGGGATGTACCTTTCCATTACTAATCAGCTTGTTTTGCCTCATAGCCGTACACAACCATCTATCTTAATGTTTGATGCAAGACCAAGGTGCATGAAATCCTAACAACTCAATCTGAGTGGCGAGTAGGCATGGAAAACGAACCAGAACTGCTAAGTTCGCTGGTACCATCGTCCATGACACATGAGGTGGCCACCATACAAGGAGGGAAGTAGCCAGATCTCAGGGAGGGGAACATGGACTGCAGCCCACTAGTAGGAAAAGCCTCTTCAGTGGAGCACAAAAAATGAATTCTATGGCGCATGTGGGCTGCACCACAGAAAACTGGGCCATAAAAATAAGGTTTATGTGGCGCACCGGCCCGTGCGCCACAGAATTAAGGTTTCTGTGGTGCACGGGTGCTCTGGTGCGCCACAGAAAAGCGTGTGCCATAGAACTGATTTTCAGTGCGCCACAAAATTTGCTTGTATTATACACGATTTTGTGCTGCCTGCTATACACATGCAGTTTATAGACAGCAATATACAGGTTATAGACAACAATATACAAGTTATATACAGCTACATACAGAAATATCCAGATATAATATAAATAGCATGTACATTGCCCAGATATAATGTAGACATCATCATCACATTACTTACAGCCCGATCGAGATACATATATAGTGGCAAGTGTCAAATGTTTTGCATACAACTCTTAATTCATACAAATTTCACAATTTCGAGATACAAAGTAGTCTTCATCCGGTTCCTCCTTTGCTCCCTCCTCTCTACCCACCAAGCTCGCTTGCATCGGGGTCTTCATCTGGTTCCTACTATGATTAAAATTGAAGAAAGTGAGACCAACAAGTCCGATGCACAAGACAAAATGGAATAAATGCCTCATACATTGTTGGTCAACACAAATACTATGGTCAGAAACCATAGTTGCAGTATACGCCGCAGTATACTTTGCAGAAGGACCCCCCTTTCCCCGGCCGTCGTTCCGTGAACAGGTCCTTGACGAGACAACAACGCCGATCTGCCTCTCCGGCGCAGAACCACGACAGTCCCAGCCGCCTCCCTTGTAGCCGCGTCTCCTGCGCTCTTCTTCATGGCCGGACCACGATTGGACGCACCGGGGGAATAATGATAATCGCCATCACCACTATCGTCAGACTCCACAGGTGCATAGTACTTTGCAGCAGATGCCACTTTTCTTCCCTGGTCGTCCAGTGAACGAGTCCTTGATGCAAAGATCGTGCCGGCCTACCCAGCATTATGCCTGCCCATACTGCCGCGCTTCAGGCCGTGTCTCCCGCGCCCTGCACTCCCGTCATCGGTTTCCTTATTCCAACGATCAGTCTATTGGTTCACCGGGCAAGAAGGCGAAGAGTGCAGGGCGCGGGAGACACGGCCTGAAGCGCCGCAACAGGGGCCAGCATGATGCTAGGCAGGCCGGCGCGGTCTTTGCATCAAGGACTCGTTCACTGGACTGCGAGGGAAGAAAAGTGGCATCTGCTGCAAAGTACTCTGCACCTGTGGAGTCTGACGATAGTGGTGATGGCGATTATCATTATTCCCTCGGTGAGTCCAATCGTGGTCCGGCCATGGAGAAAAGCGCAGAGCGCGGGAGACGCGGCCACAAGGGAGGCGGCTGGGACTGGTGTGGTTCTGCGCCGGAGAGGCGGGTCGGTGTTGTTGTCTCGTCAAGGACTCGTTCACGGAACGGCGGCTGGGGAAAGGGGGGCCCGTCGAAAAGTTGGGCGGGAGACAAGGATGATAGGAAATCAACTTCCGGGGCTTGCCAATTCCTTGGTAGGTCCTTGGTGTGTTGGTCTTCTAAGAAGCAAAATTGTATATCTCTCTCCACCGCCGAAGCCGAATATGTTGCCGCCGCAAGTGGATGCACTCAATTGTTATGGATGAGGCAAACTTTAAAGGAATACGGTGTCTTTTGTGACAGAGTGCCTCTATTATGTGACAATGAAAGTGCCATCAAGATTGCCTATAATCCGGTGCAACATTCAAGAACGAAGCATATTGAGATCCGGAATCATTTCATTAGGGATCATGTTGCCCGTGGTGATATTGAGCTTATTTATGTTCCTACCAAAGATCAACTTGCTGATATATTCACGAAGCCTCTTGATGAAGCAAGATTCTCTTATTTGAGGAATGAGCTAAATATCATTGATTCAAGGAGTATAGCTTGACCATCTTGCAAACACACATTT
This sequence comes from Lolium rigidum, assembly GCF_022539505.1. Lineage (NCBI taxonomy): Eukaryota > Viridiplantae > Streptophyta > Magnoliopsida > Poales > Poaceae > Lolium > Lolium rigidum. The sequence continues at coordinate 201,467,742 of NC_061510.1, read as the reverse complement.
GTCTCAAAACTTTATTTGGTTTAGATTTGGGCATGGAAATAGGGGGAGTGCGGTTTCAATTATTGAGCTATCCCTCCCCCCATAATGCCAACATTAAGAAATCATTCTCTTTATATCATATGTTGATATGTGAGCTTCAATGATTAGTAGTGGCTTGGACCCAAGATATATCTTCGCGGTGCCATGCCATGACACTCATATATGGTGGCCTAGGCCACCACACTCTTCTTTGTGAAGAGTTGGAGTTATTTGGATTTTATCGCCTTTTATTTGACAACTCCTTGTTCTTATGGGAAATCACTGTAGTTTGGCCTTATTTGCTCATATCTTGCAAACTTGAGTGATCATGTACCATTAACAGTTTGTGCCCTCTAAACCTAAGCCTACACTCATCTATAAGCCATTTCCATCTTGCTCATATGTCATGTTTAGGTAAAAACTTGGAGTTTGAGGATTTTCGGTCGGATGATCTAGGTTGCCCCATCTTATTGGTAAATATGCATCTTATATGTGACGTGATACATTATTGCATCACATATGGGTTTCTGCAAATAACCAACTAAAGATAGGCAGGATTTCCAGTGTTCTGGAAATTCCCAGAAAACCGGATAATCCGGCCTCCTGGCACCCCGGAAAATCCGGCTCGGCCGGATTATCCGCCCTTACTTTGGGCCGGAATATCCGGCCTGGGCTGGTTGCGAGGGGATTTAGAGAGGCCGTGGGGTGGACAGTTGCCACAACAACCAGTTCCTCCCCACGCGCCCTCTCTCTCCTCCATAGCCGCCGGAGCTCCTCCTCCTCGCTGGAGCCGCCCCGTACGCTCCCTCTCGGAGTTTTTGGGTGGATCGGGTGCCTCTCCTCCCTAGCTATCATCTTCTCCAAGCGGCTTCCCCAATGGATGCGGGTATGACTCACAATCCCTAACCCTAGGTATTGTGATTTGTATGCGCTATTTTCTTGGTGGAGATGGTGTCTAGTTGTTCCAAATCATGTGTAGTATACTCCTCTTGCATGCTAAAAGGCCGATCTGGTCGTAGACAAGTTTTTGATTGCAATTTCTGCAAGTTTCGCAGGGCCAGATTATCCGGCCCCCGCGCAGACCGGATTATCCGGTCGGGTCGGATTATCCGCCCCCCGTGGACACCGGATTATCCGGCCTGGAGCTTCATCGCCGCTGCAGTGTTGTTTCAATCTATGTTGTCTAGACTACTACCGACTTATAGTATGTTTCTAGAGTACATTACTGTATCATACATGACTTATGAGCATTATCTTCTCTTTGCTATCCGCCTTTGCTGTTCACAGGTGGTGGTTCTCGGGGTACTCGGAGGCACGCTAGGCATGATCGGTCAAGTGATGAGTTCGCACTGAATGCTCCTCACAAGTCCTCAGCTTCTAGGCAGAAGAACAAGGCTCCTAGGGATAACTACAAGACAATGGACATTGTCTCCTATGCAGCAATCCGTATGAAGAACTGGTATGAAGACCGTCCAAGGGATGATGAGATTGAGGGCAGGCAATTCTGGTGCTTGGAGCAGGAGTACATCTACAAGGATATTTATGAGCCCATGAAGAAAGTGCGACCCATGCAAGCAATCAATGTGGATCTTCTGGCAGTCAATAATCATTTTGAGGATGCCATCTGGGTGACTGGTAGGATGGGCTTGCAGGATCTGATGAAGATTCAGTGTGACTATAGTCCAGAGTTGATTAAGCAATTCTTTGCTACTCTGGCCATCCAGAAAGATGTTGAGCACACAATGGAATGGATGTCTGGCTCCACTCACTGTGTGGCAACCTTGCACCGGTTTGCCTCTATTCTTGGACTTTCTGCAGAAGGAGGCCGTCGCCTCCATGGTCCTCAGAAGACGGATAAGAATGTGCTTTTTGATCTCTATGACTCTTCTGGAGCAGTTGGTACTACCAAGGGGCTGCTTCCCATCTACGGTCAGTTGCTCCGTTTCTTTCGAGCCACCATTGCTCCAAGTGGTGGAAACAATGATGCACTCCGGGGAGCTCTTGTGGATCTTATGCACCTCAGTCTTAGGTGTGCTCGTGATGCTAATGAGGAACATGACTTCTCTCTTGATGTCATGGACTTCATCTTTAATGAGATTCATGATGCCATGGTCTCCCGGACCACCATACCATATGCACCTTATATCCAGCTCCTCATCAACAACTCTGTGGCCATGGATGAAGACTTGAGCCGGTTCCCATTGATGAAGCACACTGTCAAGAAGGCTTACAAGCTTAAGCCAGTTCCTCATGCTGCACCTGCTCCTGACTCCTTTATGGGAGATGCTCGCTCTAGTGGTTTTGCTCCTGCTCGCCATGCTGATCTTCCTGCCATGAAGAGACAAGTGAGGAAGCTTAGTTGGTTTCAGCGTCACATTCTTTGCATGAATATTGAGATCCATAAGGAGAACTATGCGGCCAGCCGTGAGCGTTCTGAGATTCAGCATACTCAGGCGGTCATTCTTCATAAGCTCAGTGGTGAGCAAGGACCCCCGCCTCAGCCTCCAGTTCACCCAGGTTACAGTGGGTGGCATTCTTCACAGGTTTCGTGGAATGATCTTGAGGACTACATTCAAAGGGCCAACTACACTCGCCGCTCTCCGGATGTCCCTGACACTGAAGATGAAGAAGATGAAGAGGTGTACCAGTCCGAGGACAAAGATGGCTCCGAGTGATCTCCATGGGGCGAGTAGCATCGCGCTTTTCCCTTTTTGGCGTCTCGATGCCAAAGGGGGAGAAGTGTTCTATTAGGACTTCTCGGGGATTTGCATGGTTTGGTCACAAGCATATGCGTTTATCATTCCTTTATTGCTTGTGTTCTCTCTTATTTGAACTATTTAGTTTGGTTGTGTTCCGTTTAAAACTATGTGCTATATGTGGTGTGAAACATTGTTACGGTTTTCGGATTTCTATATGTTGAGATCAAGGTTATTATATTGTGTGTGATGCTATATCTCCGTATTATATATCTCCATATGGGTATGATTTCTATCACCTTGTCTCAACTTCATATATGTCTATGTCTCTTGTTAGAGCTCATGTTGGACACCTCTGAGGCACCTCGCACCTATGTGTTGTGTATTTGTATTCAAATGCAAATTACTTGTATGCACACATGTAGGGGGAGTGCCTCTATGTTTTGCCAACATGCTTGATCTCTATAGTGATTCTCTTGCAAATCTGTATATTGTCATCAAACACCAAAAAGGGGGAGATTGAAAGAACATCTCTCATAATATGTTTTGTGTGTTTGATGTCAATGTATGTGATACTCTAATGTTTGTTTAAGTGGTACATGGGATTATATGGATACATGTATATGTGTGATAGATGTGGTAAGTCGTGTCAAAAAGAAGCTGTAACAGGATCACCAGGCCGGATAATCCGGGCCGGATATTCCCAAAATATCCGGCCCCCATTTTTCGGCTAAGGACTTGAGGTTTTGTGGCTCAGTACACCCTGGACATGGGCCGGATATTTGCCCGGATTTGCCCCAGGGCCGGATAATCCGGGCTGAATATTTCCAAAATATCCGCCCTCCCCCCCCCCAAAAAAAAAAATCGGCTAAGGACCCGAGGCAAAGCAGCTCTGGACATGGGCCGGACATTTGGCCGGATATTTGGCCGGATTTTCCCTGAGGCCGGATTTTCCGGGGGGGCGGATTATCCGACCCCCCGGAAGCTCCAACGGCTGGATTTTGGAGGGGGGTATTTATACCCCCTTCTTCTACCTTGCTCCTTGCCCAATCATTGCACAAAAATCTGCCAAGCTTCACCACCATTAGAGCCACCTCAAGAACACAAGATTTGCAAGATCTCCTTCCTCCCCCAACCAAAGCTCTTGATCTTTGGAGATTCGAAGGAGAAGACACCGATCTACATCCTCACCGAAGCGATTTACATTTCCCCCTCATTTGTTGGAGGACCCTCTTGCTAGTGTTCCTTTTTGGTTCCCTAGTTGATAGTTGTTGATGTGTTGTTGTTGATTGTTGTATTGTTACAGATTTGGGAGCCTCCAATTCGGTTGTGGATGTGTGCCCCAAGAACCTTGTAAAGGCCCGGTTTCCGCCTCGAGGAAATCCCTTAGTGGAAGTGGGCTAGGCCTTCGTGGCGTTGCCCATAGGAGATCCGAGTGAAGCCTTCGTGGCTGTTGGTTTGGCTTTCGTAGCAACCACACTCCTCCAAACGTAGACGTACCTTCTTGCAAAGGAAGGGAACTACGAGAATCATCTCCGTGTCTCCGCGTGCTCCACTCTCGGTTACCTCTATCCTATTATATCTCTTATATTGCGTAGCTATATCTTGCTTAGTTGATTACCTTGTCATATAGGTAAATTCACTTAGTTGCATATCTAGAGAATCTACCTTTGTGTCAAGCCTAAATTGAAAAAGAACTAAAAATTGGTTAGCACCTATTCACCCCCCTCTAGGTGCGGCATACGATCCTTTCAGATATCATATGCCTCATACTTTGTTGGTTGAAACAAATATTAACATTCAGGGATGGGGTCAGCGAGGCCAGGTAGGATGCACAAGAGATTGATATTTGTGCCATCGCACCGGGCTCACTGGCCCCACCCTAGAGTGTACAAGTGACCAAACAATTTAATCATCGGCACTAAAATGGAATAAAGGCCAATGCAATTAAGAAGTAGCTAGTATGAACTAAATGGAATGCCTCATACTTTGTCGGTCAAAACAAATATTAACATTCAGGGATGGAGTAAGCGAGGCCAGGTTGGATGCACAAGAGATTGATATTTGTGCCATCACACCAGGCTCACTTGCTCCACCCCCGAGTGTACAAGTGACCAAACATTCTAATCATCGGCCAATGCAATTAAGAAGTGCCAACTCAAATAATAGACAACTGAATAGTATGAACTAAATGGAATGCCTCATACTTTGTTGGTCAAAACAAATATTAACATTCAGGAATGGAGTAAGTGAAGCCAGGTAGGATGCACAAGATATTAATATTTGTGCCATCACACCAGGCTCACTTGCTCCACCCTCGAGTGTACGAGTGACCGAACATTCTAATCATAGGCACTAAAATGGAAGAAAGAGCCAAGTGGTATCAACTAGATAGCATGTGCCTCATACTTTGTTGGTCGAAACAAATATTAACATTCAGGGTTGGCGTAAGTGAAGCCAAGTAGGATGCACAACAAATTGATATTTGTGCCATCACACCAGGTTCACTCACGCCACCCCAGAGAGTAGTGATCGACCAACCATCTAATCATCGGCAAGTACAAAAACACCACCAAACCAGCAACCATGGTGACATAAGTCAAGATGCTCAAACACACATAGCATGGAGCAGATGCTCCAAAGGGATTATTCATCAAGAACCAGTAAATCCAGTAAGTGATAGATATGCCTAAACAAGCAACAACACATAGCATATCCGAGCTAACCAGATGAGACAAGTCTTGGTAGCCAACTGAATCACCTAGCACCACCTAGCCTTTTAAAACCATCAGAAATAGTCCATTTTCTTCAAAGGATACCACGGTGGAATTCATTTACATGATCCCCTACTGTGGATATCTCTATTTTCATCAAAGCCAACAAGAAATAGAAATTTATCATTACTCAGTTGAGTTCAAAACAAAGCTGGGGTACCATAAGTGATCACTCATCACTTGGCAGTAACCAAGTGATGCTGGAAAGAGAGAGGCCAAGCCTGAGCTAGTCAATCCAGTAGAGATAGATATGCATAAGTAAGAAAGAACACATAGCTTATCCAAGTTAACCAGATAAAACCAACCTTGACAGCCAACTTAATAACCTAGCATCACCTAGTCTTTTAAACCATCAGAAACTTCCCATTTTCTTCAAAGGATACCACGGTGGCATTCATTTACATGATTCCCTACTGTGAATATCTCTATTTTCACCAAAACGAACCAATTTTCCAACTATGAGATGCAACCAGTGGCAGTAGCAAGAGCTAATGAGGTCACAACACAGCACAAGCAATCACACCAGTGAACCACTACTGAGGTTACATCAACCATAAATTCATCCAAGCCAACAAGAATTAGAAATTTATCATTACTCAGTTGAGTTCAAAACAAAGCTAGGGTGCCCAACACTAGTTGGCTTCCATCCAAGCTTCAATAACACATCAAATGAATCTTTACTGCATAAGTAGTTCATCCAATTATCTGACGTCAATAAAGAAAACCTTTTCAGATAATTGAATTAGGCAACAACAATCATACCAGGATGCTATGGAAGCATCAAGGCACATCACCAAAACCCTCCAGCATGCTTTTACAAGCATGAGCGGTCACCAACACATGGTGAGAAGCTACATAGACATAGCAATAGCATAGGACATTAAGTAAAAGGCATGAGCAATGAGCCAGTAAGTAAATCACTAGCACATGATGATCATTTGACCATTTAGAGCATGCACACACAAGCAATAGCAATAGTAGTTCACCAGGACAATGACAACAACAATGACAACAAGCTAGGATAGATAGATAGATTGCATCCAGTAGCACATCAACATCAACAGCAACAGCAGCCAGTAGCACAGCAGCAACAACAACAGCAGCACAACCAGAGCAGCACACGAGCATTTCGTCGAGCACCTTGTGCTCGCGCGGGAGAGGAATTAAGAGGGAGGGGAGAGAGTTCACCGATGACAGGGGTGGAGGAGGAGGTTGATGATGACGGCAGGGGTGGACGAGGAGGAGGACGTGACTGCTCCTCCACCTTGACGCGACGCCAGCCCCTCCTCCACCTTGATGCGGCGGCCCCTCCTCGCCGTAGCGGTAGCTTGTGCTGCAGGTGGCGAGGATGGGAGGAGCGTGGCGGCATGCGGCCCTCGCGGAGGAAGGCGGCGGCGACGGCGATGGCGACGCCAGCGCTCACCATGGTGGCGCGCGGCGGTAGGGATCGGAGGAGAGGGGAGAGGTGTACGGGCGCGCGGAGGTGTACGGGTGGGGAGGGGTACGGGGCATGATATAAGTTCCACTATTTCTGTGGTGCACCATAACAAGTGCGCAACTGAACAAGTTATTTCTGTGGCGCACCCCGCCTGTGCTCCATAGAAATAGTGGAATCTATGATTAGGGGTGGCAGGGTGTGGGCCCCATCTTGTTTTTGTGGCGCACTTATTGTTGCTGCGCCACAAAAATAAGCTATTTTTGTGGCGCACCAAGCCAGGTGCGCCACAAAAGAACTTTCTGTGGCGCATATTCGGCCAGTGCGCCACAAAAATAAGATCTCACCCATAAGGCTTTTCCTACTAGTGGCCGCTGCAGAGGAAGGCGGCACCCCATGTGTGAAGAACAACAGTACGCCTACCGCAGACCTCGCAGACCTTGCAGGACGGCCTCCGTTTTGCCACCGTGCACCTTGTGCTCGTGCTTCCCATCCCCCTCGGCCTCCTCCTCCTCCATATCCGGTTCCTCCTCCTCTTCCTCCTGCATATCCGTCTCCACCTCGATCCCCGCCTCGTGCTCATCGCCTCTGCCTCGACTGCTGATACGTCCAAAACGTATCTACTTTCTCGAACACTTTTGCTATTGTTTTGCCTGTAATTTGTGTATTTTGGATGCAACTAACACGGACTAACGCTGTTTTTAGCAGAACTGTTCTGGTGTCTCGTTTTTGTGCAGAAATCCAACTTTTAGGAAAATCCTCGGAATTTATGCAGAAGGTCCTATTTTCCCAGAATATTGGCGGATCCAGAAGGGCAAGCCAGGTGGGGGCCCAAGGGCCCCACACACTAGGCCGGCGCGGCCAAGGAGGGGCCCGCGCGGCCCTAGTGTGTGGTGGCCTCGGTCGGCCCCCGACGCCCTCCTTCGAACTACTTATTGCCTTCGACCTAAAAACGCACGGAGAGAAGTCGAAGTCGCCAGAAACCCTCCAGAACACCGCCACATCGCGAAACTCCGTCTCGGGAGCCAGAAGTCTCCATTCTGGCACTCCGTCGGGACGGGGAATTGGAGGAGATCATCGCCATCATCACCACCGACGCCTCTCCATCAACCAGCCATGTTTCCCCCATCCATGTGTGAGTAATTCCCCCGCTGTAGGTGATACGTCTCCAACGTATCGATAATTTCTTATGTTCCATGCCACATTATTGATGTTATCTACATGTTTTATGCACACTTTATGTCATATTCGTGCATTTTCTGGAACTAACCTATTAACAAGATGCCGAAGTGCCGATTGCTTTGTTTTACTGCTGTTTTTGGTTTCAGAAATCCTAGTAACAAAATATTCTCGGAATTGGACGAAATCAAAGCCCGGGGCCTATTTTTCCACGAAGCTTCCGGAAGTCCGAAGACGAGACGAAGAGGGGCCACGGGGTGGCCAAACCCTAGGGCGGCGCGGCCCCACCCCTGGCCGCGCCGGCCTATGGTGTGGGCCCCCGTGCCGCCTCTTGACTTGCCCTTCCGCCTACTTAAAGCCTCCGTGACGAAACCCCCGATGCACGAGAGCCACGATACGGAAAACCTTACTGAGACGCCGTCGCCGCCGATCCCATCTCGGGGGATCCAGGAGATCGCCTCCGGCACCCTGCCGGAGAGGGGAATCATCTCCCGGAGGACTCTACGCCGCCATGGTCGCCTCCGGTGTGATGTGTGAGTAGTCTACCCCTGGACTATGGGTCCATAGCGGTAGCTAGATGGTTGTCTTCTCCCCATTGTGCTATCATTGTCGGATCTTGTGAGCTGCCTAACATGATCAAGATCATCTATATGTAATTCTATATGTTGCGTTTGTTGGGATCCGATGAATAGAGAATACTTGTTATGTTGATTATCAAAGCTATGCTTATGTGTTGTTTATGATCTTGCATGCTCTCCGTTACTAGTAGATGCTCCGGCCAAGTAGATGCTTTTAACTCCAAGAGGGAGTACTTATGCTCGATAGTGGGTTCATGCACGCATTGACACCGGGACGATGATGAGAAAGTTCTAAGGTTGTGTTGTCTTGTTGCCACTAGGGATAAAACATTGATGCTATGTCTAAGGATGTAGTTGTTGATTACATTACGCACCATACTTAATGCAATTGTCTCGTTGCTTGCAACTTAATACTTGGAGGGGTTCGGATGATAACTCGAAAGTGGACTTTTTAGGCATAGATGCGGTTGGATGGCGGTCTATGTACTTTGTCGTAATGCCCAATTAAATCTCACTATACTCATCATGATATGTATGTGCATTGTCATGCTCTCTTTATTTGTCAATTGCCCAAGCTGTAATTTGTTCACCCAACATGCTTGTTCGTCTTATGGGAGAGACACCTCTAGTGAGCTGTGGACCCCGGTCCAATTCTCTTTACTTGAAATACAATCTACTGCAATACTTGTTCTACTTGTTTTCTCGCAAACAATCATCTTCCACACAATACGGTTAATCCTTTGTTACAGCAAGCCGGTGAGATTGACAACCTCATCTGTTTCGTTGGGGCAAAGTACTTTGGTTGTGTTGTGCGGGTTCCACGTTGGCGCCGGAATCCCCGGTGTTGCGCCGCACTACATCTCGCCGCCATCAACCTTCAACGTGCTTCTTGGCTCCTCCTGGTTCGATAAACCTTGGTTTCTTTCCGAGGGAAAACTTGCTGCTGTGCGCATCATACCTTCCTCTTGGGGTTGCCCAACGAACGTGTGAAATACACGCCATCAAGCTCTTTTACGGCGCCGTTGCCGGGGAGATCAAGACACGCTGCAAGGGGAGTCTCCACTTCTCAATCTCTTTACTTTGTTTTTGTCTTGCTTTATTTTATTTACTACTTTGTTTGCTGCACTAAATCAAAATACAAAAAAATTAGTTGCTAGTTTTACTTTATTTGCTATCTTGTTTGCTATATCGAAAACACAAAAAAATTAGTTTACTTGCATTTACTTTATCTAGTTTGTTTTATTTACTTTTGCTAAAATGGCCAACCCTGAAAATACTAAGTTGTGTGACTTCACAACCACAAATAATAATGATTTCTTATGCACACCTATTGCTCCACCTGCTACTACAGCAGAATTCTTTGAAATTAAACACGCTTTACTTGAATCTTGTTATGAACAATCAATTTTACGGAGTTAGTTCGATGATGCTTGCTGCCCATCTCAATAATTTTGTTGAACTATGTGAAATGCAAAAATATAAAGATGTAGATGGTGATATTATTAAACTAAAATTGTTCCCTTTCTCATTAAGAGGAAGAGCTAAAGATTGGTTGCTATCTCTGCCTAAGAATAGTATTGATTCATGGATTAAATGCAAGGATGCTTTTATTGGTAGATATTATCCCCCTGCTAAAATTATATCTTTGAGGAGTAGCATAATGAATTTTAAACAATTAGATACTGAACATGTTGCTCAAGCTTGGGAAAGAATGAAATCTTTGGTTAAAAATTGCCCAACCCATGGACTGACTACTTGGATGATCATCCAAACCTTCTATGCAAGACTAAATTTTTCTTCGCGGAATTTATTGGATTCAGCTGCTGGAGGTACCTTTATGTCCATCACTCTTGGTGAAGCAACAAAGCTTCTTGATAATATGATGATCAATTACTCTGAATGGCACACGGAAAGAGCTCCACAAGGTAAGAAGGTAAATTCTGTCGAAGAAACCTCTTCCTTGAATGATAAGGTTGATGCTATTATGTCTATGCTTGTGAATGATAGGACTAATATTGATCCTAATAATGTTCCATTAGCTTCATTGGTTGCACAAGAAGAACATGTTGATGTAAACTTCATTAAAAATAATAATTTCAACAACAATGCTTACCGGAACAATTCTAGTAACAACTATAGGCCATATCCTTATAATAATGGCAACGGCTATGGTAATTCTTATGGAAATTCTTACAACAATAATAGGAATTCACCCCCTGGACTTGAAGCCATGCTTAAAGAATTTATTAGTACACAAAGCTGCTTTTAACAAATCTGTTGAAGAAAAGCTTGGGAAAATTGATATACTTGCTTCTAAAGTCGATAGTCTTGTCTGCTGATGTTGATCTTTTGAAATCAAAAGTTTTGCCTAATTAGAATCATCATAATAAAATTGTTACTACAGCAAATGCCATTCAAGTTAGAATTAATGAGAATATAAGATTAATGGCTGAACTGCGTGCTAGGTGGGATAGAGAAGAAAATGAAAAACTAGCTAAAGAGAAGAATATAGCTAAAGTTTGGACTATTACCACCACTAGTAATGCTAATGCTACACATGTTGCTGCACCTCCTACTAATACTAATAAAAGAATTGGTGTTAGCAATGTTTCCACTCCTAATACAAAGCGCGAAAAACTGCACTGAAGCTGCTAAAGCTGCTGAAATTGCACTGTGATAAAGGCTGCTGAAATTTTTTCCAACATTGGGGATGATGATCCCATTGCTTTAGATTATAATGGTTTGAATTTTGATGATTGCCACATCTCTGAAGTTATAAAGTTCTTGCAAAAACTTGCTAAAAGTCCTAATGCTAGTGCTATAAATTTGGCTTTCACGCATCATATTACAAATGCTCTCATAAAAGCTAGAGAAGAGAAACTAGAGCGCGAAGCCTCTATTCCTAAAAAGCTAGAGGATGGTTGGGAGCCCATCATTAAGATGAAGATTAAAGATTTTGATTGTAATGCTTTATGTGATCTTGGTGCAAGTATTTACTGTTATGCCTAAGAAAATTTATAATATGCTTGACTTGCCACCGCTGAAAAATTGTTATTTGGATGTTAATCTTGCTGATCATTCTACAAAGAAACCTTTGGGTAAAGTTGATAATGTTCGCATTACCGTTAACAATAATCTTGTTCCCGTTGATTTTGTTGTCTTGGATATTGAATGCAATGCATCTTGTCCCATTATATTGGGAAGACCTTTTCTTCGAACTGTTGGTGCTATTATTGATATGAAGGAAGGTAATATAAAATATCAATTTCCTCTCAAGAAAGGTATGGAACACTTCCCTAGAAAGATAATGAAGGTACCTTATGATTCCATTATGAGAACAAATTATGATGTTGACGCTTCATCTCTCGATAATACTTGATACACACTTTCTGCGCCTAGCTGAAAGGCGTTAAAGAAAAGCGCTTATGGGAGACAACCCATGTTTTTACCTACAGTACTTTGTTTTTATTTTGTGTCTTGGAAGTTGTTTACTACTGTAGCAACCTCTCCTTATCTTAGTTTTGAGTTTTGTTGTGCCAAGTTAAGCCGTTGATAGAAAAGTAAGTACTAGATTTGGATTACTGCGCAGTTCCAGATTTCTTTGCTGTCACGAATCTGAGTCCACCGCCCTGTCGGTAGCTCAGAAAATTATGCCAATTTACGTGCATGATCCTCAGATATGTACGCAACTTTCATTCAATTTGAGCATTTTCATTTGAGCAAGTCTGGTGCCATTTTAAAATTCGTCAATACGAACTGTTCTGTTTTGACAGATTCTGCCTTTTATTTCGCATTGCCTCTTTCGCTATGTTGGATGAATTTCTTTGATCCACTAATGTCCAGTAGCATTATGCAATGTCCAGAAGTGTTAAGAATGATTGTGTCACCTCTGAATATGTCAATTTATATTGTGCACTAACCCTCTAATGAGTTGTTTCGAGTTTGGTGTGGAGGAAGTTTTCAAGGATCAAGAGAGGAGTATGATGCAACATGATCAAGGAGAGTGAAAGCTCTAAGCTTGGGGATGCACCCGGCGGTTCACCCCTGCATATATCAAGAAGACTCAAGCGTCTAAGCTTGGGGATGCCCAAGGCATCCCCTTCTTCATCGACAACATTATCAGGTTCCTCCCCTGAAACTATATTTTTATTCCATCACATCTTATGTGCTTTTTCTTGGAGCGTCGGTTTGTTTTGTTTTTTTGTTTTGTTTGAATAAAATGGATCCTAGCATTCACTTTATGGGAGAGATACACGCTCCGCTGTAGCATATGGACAAGTATGTCCTTAGTTTCTACTCATAGTATTCATGGCGAAGTTTCTCCTTCGTTAAATTGTTATATGGTTGGAATTGGAAAATGATACATGTAGTAATTGCTATAAATGTCTTGGATAATGTGATACTTGGCAATTGTTGTGCTCATGTTTAAGCTCTTGCATCATATGCTTTGCACCCATTAATGAAGAAATACATAGAGCATGCTAAAATTTGGTTTGCATATTTGGTTTTTCTAAGGTCTAGATAATTTCTAGTATTGAGTTTGAACAACAAGGAAGACGGTGTAGAGTCTTATAATGTTTTCAATATGTCTTTTATGTGAGTTTTGCTGTACCGTTCATCCTTGTGTTTGTTTCAAATAAGCCTTGCTAGCCTAAACCTTGTATCGAGAGGGAATACTTCTCATGCATCCAAAATACTTGAGCCAACCACTATGCCATTTGTGTCCACCATACCTACCTATGCTACATGGTATTTTTCCGCCATTCCAAAGTAAATTGCTTGAGTGCTACCTTTAAAATTCCATCATTCACCTTTGCAATATATAGCTCATGGGACAAATAGCTTAAAAACTATTGTGGTATTGAATATGTAATTATGCACTTTATCTCTTATTAAGTTGCTTGTTGTGCGATAACCATGTTCACTCGGGGACGCCATCAACTATTCATTGTTGAATTTCATGTGAGTTGCTATGCATGTTCGTCTTGTCTGAAGCAAGAGAGATCTACCACCATATGGTCAAGCATGCATATGTTAGAGAAGAACATTGGGCCGCTAACTAAAGCCATGTTCCATGGTGGAAGTTTCAGTTTTGGACAACAAACCTCAAATCTCAAATGAGAAAATTATTAATTGTTGTTATATGCTTATGCATAAAAGAGGAGTCCATTATCTGTTGTCTATGTTGTCCCGGTATGGATGTCTAAGTTGAAGAATAATCAATAGCGAGAAATCCAATGCGAGCTTTCTCCTTAGACCTTTGTACGAGGCGGCATAGAGGTACCCCTTTGTGACACTTGGTAAAAACAATGCATGTGATGATCCGGTAGTCCAAGCTAATTAGGACAAGGTGCGGGCACTATTAGTACATTATGCATGAGGCTTGCAACTTATAAGATATAATTTACATGATGCATATGCTTTATTACTACCGTGACAAAATTGTTACATGTTTTCAAAATCAAAGCTCTAGCACAAATATAGCAATCGATGCTTTTCCTCTATGAGGACCATTCTTTTACTTTCAATGTTGAGTCAGTTCACCTATTTCTCTCCACCTCAAGAAGCAAACACTTGTGTGAACTGTGCATTGATTCTTACATACTTGCTTATTGCACTTATTATATTACTCTATGTTGACAATATCCATGAGATATACATGTTACAAGTTGAAAGCAACCGCTGAAACTTAATCTTCTTTTGTGTTGCTTCAATGCCTTTACTTTGAATTATTGCTTTATGAGTTAACTCTTATGCAAGACTTATTGATGCTTGTCTTGAAGTGCTATTCATGAAAAGTCTTTGCTTTATGATTCACTTGTTTACTCATGTCATATACATTGTTTTGATCGCTGCATTCATTACATATGCTTTACAAATAGTATGATCAAGATTATGATGGCATGTCACTCCAGAAATTATCTGTGTTATCGTTTTACCTGCTCGGGACGAGCAGAACTAAGCTTGGGGATGCTGATACGTCTCCAACGTATCGATATTTCTTATGTTCCATGCCACATTATTGATGTTATCTACATGTTTTATGCACACTTTATGTCATATTCGTGCATTTTACGGAACTAACCTATTAACAAGATGCCGAAGTGCCGATTCTGCTGTTTTCTGCTGTTTTTGGTTTCAGAAATCCTAGTAACAAAATATTCTCGGAATTGGACGAAATCAAAGCCCAGGGGCCTATTTTTCCACGAAGCTTCCAGAAGTTCGAAGACGAGACGAAGAGGGGCCACGGGGTGGCCAAACCCTAGGGCGGCGCGGCCCCACCCCTGGCCGCGCCGGCCTATGGTGTGGGCCCCCCTGCCGCCTCTTGACTTGCCCTTCCGCCTACTTAAAGCCTCCGTGACGAAACCCCCGATACCGAGAGCCACGATACGGAAAACCTTACTGAGACGCCGTCGCCGCCGATCCCATCTCGGGGGATCCAGGAGATCGCCTCCGGCACCCTGCCGGAGAGGGGAATCATCTCCCGGAGGACTCTACGCCGCCATGGTCGCCTCCGGTGTGATGTGTGAGTAGTCTACCCCTGGACTATGGGTCCATAGCGGTAGCTAGATGGTTGTCTTCTCCCCATTGTGCTATCATTGTCGGATCTTGTGAGCTGCCTAACATGATCAAGATCATCTATATGTAATTCTATATGTTGCGTTTGTTGGGATCCGATGAATAGAGAATACTTGTTATGTTGATTATCAAAGCTATGCTTATGTGTTGTTTATGATCTTGCATGCTCTCCGTTACTAGTAGATGCTCTGGCCAAGTAGATGCTTTTAACTCCAAGAGGGAGTACTTATGCTCGATAGTGGGTTCATGCTCGCATTGACACCAGGACGATGACGAGAAAGTTCTAAGGTTGTGTTGTGTTGTTGCCACTAGGGATAAAACATTGATGCTATGTCTAAGGATGTAGTTGTTGATTACATTACGCACCATACTTAATGCAATTGTCTGTTGCTTGCAACTTAATACTGGAGGGGTTCGGATGATAACTCGAAAGTGGACTTTTTAGGCATAGATGCGGTTGGATGGCGGTCTATGTACTTTGTCGTAATGCCCAATTAAATCTCACTATACTCATCATGATATGTATGTGCATTGTCATGCTCTCTTTATTTGTCAATTGCCCAAGCTGTAATTTGTTCACCCAACATGCTCGTTCGTCTTATGGGAGAGACACCTCTAGTGAACTGTGGACCCCGGTCCAATTCTCTTTACTTGAAATACAATCTACTTGCAATACTTGTTCTACTTGTTTTCTCGCAAACAATCATCTTCCACACAATACGGTTAATCCTTTGTTACGGCAAGCCGGTGAGATTGACAACCTCAGCTGTTTCGTTGGGGCAAAGTACTTTGGTTGTGTTGTGCAGGTTCCACGTTGGCGCCGAAATCCCTGGTGTTGCGCCGCACTACATCTCGCCGCCATCAACCTTCAACGTGCTTCTTGGCTCCTCCTGGTTCGATAAACCTTGGTTTCTTTCTGAGGGAAAACTTGCTGATGTGCGCATCATACCTTCCTCTTGGGGTTGCCCAACGAACGTGTGAAATACACGCCATCAGTAGGCCGAAGGGGATGGTAGGGATTGGATGAGATTGGTCATGTAATAGCATAAGATTGTTAGGGCATAGTGCCTAGTGTCCGTAATTGGTACTTTGATGATATTGTTGCAACTTGTTATGCTTAATGCTTGTCACTAGGGACCGAGTGCCATGATCTCAGATCTGAACATGTTATTGTTTTATCATGATATTCATTGTTTTATGATCTTACCTGCAAGTTGTATACACATGTCGCTGTCCGGAACCAATGGCCCCGAAGTGACAAGAATCGGGACAACCGGAGGGGATGGTAGTGATGTGAGGATCACATGTGTTCACGGAGTGTTAATGCTTTGCTCCGGTACTCTATTAAAAGGATTACCTTAATATCCAGTAGATTCCCTTGAGGCCCGGCTGCCACCGGCTGGTAGGACAAACGATGTTGTGCAAGTTTCTCATTGCGAGCACGTACGACTATATATGGAACACATGCATATTGATTGCTTTGTACTTAGACACTGTTTTATTATTATCTGCAAATGCCCTGCTATGATTGTTACATGAGTTTCTCTCATCCATGCAACGCCCGTTATCCGTCCCCGTGCCTACAGTATTTTAATCCTGCTGTTTACTATAATCACTACTGCTGTCTCTGTTACTCTGCTGTTGTTATTTCACTACTGCTATCTGCTATAAAGCTGTTACTATCGATAAACTCTTGCGAGCAAGTCTCGTTTCCGAGTGCAGCTGAATTGACAACTCCGTTGTTAAGGCTTTCAAGTATTCTTTGTCTCCCCTTGTGTCGAATCAATAAATTGGGATTTACTTCCCGCGAAGACTGCTGCAATCCCCTATACTTGTGGGTCATCAAGACTGTTTTCTGGCGCCGTTGCCGGGGAGCATAGCTTTATTTGGAAGTTCACTTGGATTGATATTGTTCGCTGCAAATTCTCCATCATGGCTAAAACTCGTGATCCTAAAGTCGCCATATTACCATCCACTACAAGAAAAGGTACAACTCTGAGTACCTCTGCTACTCTTGATTCACCATATGTGATAAGTCAACTTGTTTCACCGCCGCAAGATTCACTTGCTGGTACTTCTGTTGAATCTGAAAACTCTCATAATATTGATAATGTATCTGCTGTGCTTGATGATAGTGGTTCATTGGGATCCTTTCTAGATGCTACAATTGCTAGGTCTAGACAAATTGAAAATGCTGAAACTCCTAATGAAAATGCTACTACACCTGTTAATTCACCTGAACTTGATTATTCTAGTGATGATCCTGATGAGGATTATGTGGAGCTTAATGATGATTTTATTAATAGATGCAATGCTACTGCTGATGCAAGAAAAATTAAAAAGTTTCTCACACAATATACTTGTTAGACATAAGCTATCTCCTGATCCTGAATTTGCCACATCTCCTATATGCATTAAGGATAAAGATTATGATTTTTCTCTTGATCTATCTCATATAGCTATTGTAGAGAAAGCACCCTTTTGTGGTACTGAAAAAGAAAGTGATGTAGAACACATGATTGAACTTTCTTCTATGAGTAGCTTGTTTTCTGATGATGTCAAGATGCGTACTTACTTTGTCGCTAAATTTTTTCCTTTCTCATTAAAGGATGATGCTAAAACTTGGTATAATAATTTGCCTCCTGGTTCTATTAAAAGTCCAACTGAGATGCGTGATGTTTTCTTTCGAAAGTACTTTCCTGCTAGTGCTCAACATATTGCTTTACAGAAAATTTATAGATTTGACCAGGGAGATGAAGAGAAATTGCCTGAGGCTTGGGCAAGATTTTGTTCTCTTATCAGAGCTCGACCTGGACATGATTTAGAAAAGAATGATCTACTTGATATATTTTATAGTGGACTAACCATTGAGTCTAGAGCATATTTGGATACTTGTGCTGGTTGTGTTTTCAGGAAACGAACTCCAGACGAAGCTGAAGAATTATTGGCTAAAATAAGCCGGAATCATGATGATTGGAATACACCTGAACCAATTCCAACACCAATATTGAAGAAGAGGGGTTTAATTGAATTGAATGATGAAGATATGAGGGAAGCTAAGAAGTCTCTCAAGGAGAAAGGTATTAAATCCGAAAATGTGAAGAATCTACCTCCCATAGAAGATATATGTGAAATAATTCCCCCTTCATCCATGATCGAGGTAAACTCCCTTCAACGCTTTACTAGGGAAGATATTCCATATTCGAAACCTCCTGCGCAATGCTTAGATGAGTTTGATAATTATATTGTTAAACAAGAAAATTTTAATATGAGAGTAGAGAATCATCTAATGGAAAATTCTCAAGCTATTAGCAATTTGCATGATATTGTGGAGAGAACCTCCAATGATGTTAAGATGCTTGTTAAACATTTTCAAATGGTTCAAACTCAAATTGATCAACTCACTAAAGTGCAAAGTGACTTGCTAAATAATAATTCTAAAGAGAAACATGCTTATGAAGTAACAACTAGAGGTGGTGTCTCTACCCAGGATCCTCTATATCCTGAAGGGCATCCCAAAAGAATTGAACAAGATTCTCAATGCATTGAACCTAGTGCTCCTTCTAAGAAAAAGAAGAAGAAGAAACATAAAAATGTTGTAGAATCCTCTGAACCTGTTAATGATCCTAATAGTATTTCTATTTTCGATGCTGAAACTGAAAGTGGAAATGAACATGATAATGATAATGATAATGATAAGAAGGATGCTTCTGATAAAGAAGAGGTTGAAGATGAACCTGAAAAGCATGCTAAAAATAAAAAGTATACTAAAGAAGATTTTATTGCTAAGAAACATGGTAATGAAAGAGAACCTTGGGTGCAAAAGCAAATGCCTTTTCCTGCTAAGAAACTAAAATCAAAGGAAGAAGAACACTATAATAAATTTTGTGATTGGATGAAACCTTTATTCTTGCAAATCCGTTTGACTGATGCTATTAAATTGCCTCCTTATTCAAAGTATATGAAAGATATTGTTACTAACAAAAGGAAAATCCCCAATGAGGAGATTTCCACTATATATGCTTGCTAATTACTCTTTCAATGGCAAAGTTCCAAAGAAGTTGGGCGACCCAGGTATACCTACTATTCCTTGTTCTATTAAGAATAATTATGTTAAAACTGCTCTATGTGACTTGGGAGCCGGTGTTAGTGTTATGCCTTTTTCTTTTTATAAGAGACTTTATTTAGATAAGTTGATACCTACTGATATATCTTTGCAAATGGCTGATAAATCTACTGCTATTCCTGTTGGTATATGTGAGGATGTTCTTGTTCAAGTTACTAATAACTGCTTGATATTAACTGATTTTGTTGTGTTGGAAATGCCTGAAGATGATAATATGTCTATTATTCTTGGGAGACCTTTTCTTAACACTGCAGGGGCTGTTATTGATTGCAATAAAGGAAAGGTTACTTTCAATGTTGATGATAAGGAGCATACCGTCTATTTCCCCAAGAGGATTGATAAAGTATGTGGAGTCAATACTATTTCTAATGTGAGAACTATCAAAATTGGAACTATTGATTGTCCTATATATGAGCCTAAAGAAGGATATCAAAGTCTTATGATTGGATCCATATCAATACAATTCAAGGTAACATGATTGATTTGAGGTTTATTTCTTCATATGCTATGTAAAATTTATTTGGTGGCAAGACTTGATCAACCTTGTTAACAAATACCTTTTATATGCATAGAGGAGGTAAACAACATCTCTTTCTCCCTCCACTTGTCTTACTTGTTGTAGCATTTTTGTTTTGCAAAGTTCCTTAGTTAATTAGAGATTTCAAAAAATTTCCTGGCCAGTAATAATAAACTTAATACCCAGAAATGTGCATTTTTCAAAGTTTTCAAAAATTCACAAAAATTATACCGTTGGTCCTATTTTTCGAAAATGCACCTGGGAGCACCTGGGGATGACCAGTGGGGCACCCCAGGGTGGCACCCCACAGGACGGCGCGGCCAGCAAGGGGGGCGCGCCACCCTAGCGTGTGGGTCCCCCTTTGCCCCACTTTAGCATCTCTTCCTCCCAGACTCTTCTCTCTCCTGAAAAAATCGACACCAGCTTTCTCTCACTCGCGTTTTTGCTCAAGAGCTCAGGATTTTTCGATCTCTTTGCTCAGCCCAGATTTTTGTCTGAAATTTGGCACATTTGCTCTCCGGTATGTGACTCCTCCGATTATCCAAGTAGAATTTTGTTTGGTTGAGTATATCTTGAATATTTTGCTGCAGTAGGTAACATGTTTAGTGAGCTTGCATGCTTGTTCTAAGTTGTATAAACTAGTTTTGATGCATGATTAGTACTCTAGCAAGTTCCTATAGTAGTTCCCCTTGATTATATGTCACCAAATCAAATTTTATATTGTTTGTTGAAAATTTTCAGAAAAGGAAGATGGATAATTTCAACTTTGGAGAAGTGTTTCAGAGAGAGACAACCAGCACCGGAAGGCCCTCTAGGACCGCCACCCGATTCAGGCGATCCTACAATGAGGATGTCATCGCGCCAAGCTTCGCGCCCGAAGAAGACAATGGGGCTCCTAATGCTTCATCTTTCCCATGTTATGATTTTCTGAGTAATGCAGGGTTGTTGGATGATTTCTTCACCCTCGTCAACAGGGCGGGTTTAGCCGCCTATGTGGGAGATGAAAGGGAGCAATACTACATGCTCACCAAAATCTTCGTCGAGAGCTTCAAGTTCCACAACAAGCACTATGGCCCGACAGTTGCATTCAAGATTTATGGTAATCCTATTACTATGGAATTGGAAGAATTTTGTGTTGCATTGGGTATTGCCCCTGTAGGTACATCAAGGAAGATTGATGACAACCCCCGGGTCTTGTTGGAGCTTTATCGAGGGATCGCTAATGATGATTGTCGCACCATTCAGCGTGGCAAGATAAGAAACATCCAACTCCCCGCCATTAAGTATTTCACCTATTACATTGCTACTAGCATTCTTGGTAGGGAGAACACTAGCAATATTTCTAGCTACCATCTTGCTTTCTTGATTGCTGCACTTACTGGACGGACACCTTATCATCTAGGTTCTCTTATTGCTCGCCGCTTGTCTAACAGGGGGCCTATTTTTGGAGGAACTATTGCATTGCGCATTTTAACACATTTACAACTTCCTCTTGACTCTAATGATGTGCCATTAACTCCTAGGAGGCTTGATATTGCTGCTATGAAGAGCCATTATTTTGTTACCACTGATTCCACTCCAGATAATTTGGTCTATAGAATGTTGTTTGCTGACGGGGATGAGAAGGAAATTCCTTTGCCCCAGCCAGATTTGTTCAGTATTGACACGGAACCATGGTCTCGCTCTAAGGAGGAGGTGGAGGAAAAGATGAAGATACAAGACTTCCACCAGCAGCATGACTCCGAGGAAGCCGAGCCCTCCTACGAACACACCGTCACGTATCCGGGTGCTTCTTCTAGCACATACCCGGAATATGATCCATCTTCGTCGTACTACGGAGATGCTACTTCATGGGCACGATGGGATTGAACTCCACTTAGGCTAAAAGCCTAAGCTTGGGGGGAGGTATACCGGCATCACTCATTCTTTGCATATTATGGTTGCTGGATACTTGTATATACTTGTTTAGTTTGTTTGAGTGGTTTTCTAATGAGAGAGAGATGGTATTTGGGGAAGTGCTGCCTGAAAACAGATTCTGGACTGTTACCGAAAAAATTCTCAAAAATAGCCAGAACGATATTTTGCGAAGCCAATTTTTGTGCATGTTTCCCAGGTTGTTATCTAACTTTCATTAGTTAAACACTTTTCGATTTGAGCAGTGGAAAAATTTCTTAAAAATCGAGTACTGTACTGCTGTCAAGTTTGACGAATTTCTGCTGCTTTGTGTTTATGTGACTCTTCTAGTTTGTCATTTCTTGTTTTTGCTTTGTTTCTTTCCTAAAACACAAAAAGACCAAAAATATTTCTATTGTTTCTCTCCATCATTTGTTTATTTTGGTTTCTAGCATTTATTTCGCTTTATTTGCTATCGTTGGTTTGCTATAAGAAAATCCAAAAAGATTTTGCTTTGTTTGCTTGTTTCCTTTTGTTCTTGTTTCCAATTCGAAAACACCAAAAATATTTGTTGTTCTTCTTTGGTTTGTAAAGTTCATTTTGAGTTCAATGGTCTTCGATGGCTGGAGCGTGGTTTTCATTTCATATTATCCAAGCTACACAAGTGAAAGGCAATAATGACGATCTACGACAATTGGATTGTGGTGAGAGGCTGGTATGAACTCTATTTGTTTTCATTTTCGTACATATACTCATCCATGTGAGCATGCTTAGTTGGTTCATGTGAGGTATATGTCATTTGAGAAAGTCTAGTAGTTCATGATCTCTCATGTTTAGCTCCAATTTATTAATATGAGTAGCATGTCATGGATGTTTGCTTCCATTGTTTTATTCATAAGTAGGTATGGCATTGTGGTATCCTCCTCTGAATAATTCATTTATATCGACTTGGCACATGCTCACGCATGCATATGACTGAACAAAAGTTAATTAAGCCTCGATGATTTATATTGCTTCAGAGTTCTTGTATCACTTTTATGCCTCCATTAATTTATTTTGCCGCAAGCATGATTATGATAGTTACTGCTCTCTTGATTTGTCGCTCCCCAATCTATTGCTAGCCTTCACTTGTACTGAGCAGGAACGCTGCTCGTGCTTCCAAACACCTGAAAACCAAGTTGTTCCAAAGTGTCCACCATAAATACCTATGCATGGCATTTCAAACCATTCCAAGTAAATTCTCATGCGCTACCATTAAAACCTTCAAAATGCTTCTCAATTTGTGTTAATGTTTCATAGCTCATGAGGAAGTATGTGGTGTTTAACTTTCAACCTTGTCATTTACTCTTGACGGACTTTCATTATGGACTAGTGGCACATCCGCTTATCCGATAATTTTGCAAAAAGAGTTGGCAATGGGATTCCCAGTCCCAAATTAATTAACCTAAATAGACACTCCTCCATGGTATGTGATTGTTGGACGGCACCCAAAGGATTCGGTTAGCCATGGCTTGTGTAAGCAAAGGTTGGGGGGAGTGTCATCATAATAAAACTAAAATAAAAAGGCACTCCTTCAGGGTATGAGATTGTTGGCAGGCACCCGAGGATTCGGTTAGCCATGGTTTGTGAAAGAAAGGTTGGAAGGAGTGCCACATAAACATAAAAATAATTCATGGGAGCCGCTCTTGGAAGTCCGGTTGGCGAGGTAGTTGGTGTACCCATTACCATTCGTTGACAACAACAAACACCTCTCAAAATAATTTTACTCCTGTTTTAGAAATGAAAAGCTCTAGCGCATGTTAATCCCTGCTTCCCTCTGCGAAGGGTCAATATTTTACTTTTATGTTGTGTCTCCATTCTTTCTTTGAGCACTATCTTGAGAGCACAACTGTCATTCTTAGTATAATATACTTGTCTCAAAATATGATTGATTGTGGTATAACTTTGATGCTTTTATCTCTGACAATCACTACTTCTAGTCTTTCTATGAACTTCAGAGGTGCCTGGGCATTTATGTTTTGCCGATCAAATATGGGCAAGCGAGATACCACTTGATCATACTCTTTTATGAACATTGCAATCCTGCTTATAGACATGATTCATGATACTTATTATTAATTGTTGGGACCTCTCCATGATTGACATAGCTGTTAGATGATCTTATTTGCATGCATCTCATTATGAACTGCCTAAGTGTTAGCCATATTATGAGAATATATACATCATATGAACAAATGTGTTCGTGAAAGTTCTTTTATCGCTCAGTTGTTAACTGAATTGCTTGAGGACAAGCAATAAGCTAAGCTTGGGGGAGTTGATACGTCCAAAACGTATCTACTTTCCCGAACACTTTTGCTATTGTTTTGCCTCTAATTTGTGTATTTTGGATGCAACTAACACGGACTAACGCTGTTTCGATGAAGCTGATTCAGTGTCTCGTTTTTGTGCAGAAATCCAACTTTCAGGAATATCCTCGGAATTTATGCAGAAGGTCCTATTTTCCCAGAATATTGGCGGAGCCAGAAGGGCAAGCCAGGTGGGGGCCCGAGGGCCCCACACACTAGGCCGGCGCGGCCCAGGAGGGGCCCGCGCGGCCCTAGTGCGTGGCGGCCTCGGTCGGCCCCCGACGCCCTCCTTCGGACTACTTATTGCCTTCGACCTAAAAACGCACGGAGAGAAGTCGAAGTCGCCAGAAACCCTCCAGAACGCCGCCACATCGCGAAACTCCGTCTCGGGAGCCAGAAGTCTCCGTTCTGGCACTCCGCCGGGACGGGGAATTGGAGGAGATCATCGCCATCATCACCACCGACGCCTCTCCATCAACCAGCCATGTTTCCCCCATCCATGTGTGAGTAATTCCTCCGCTGTAGGCCGAAGGGGATGGTAGGGATTGGATGAGATTGGTCATGTAATAGCATAAGATTGTTAGGGCATAGTGCCTAGTGTCCGTAATTGGTACTTTGATGATATTGTTGCAACTTGTTATGCTTAATGCTTGTCACTAGGGCCCGAGTGTCATGATCTCAGATCTGAACATGTTATTGTTTCATCATGATATTCATTGTTTTATGATCTTACCTGCAAGTTGTATACACATGTCGCTGTCCGGAACCAATGGCCCCGAAGTGACAAGAATCGGGACAACCGAAGGGGATGGTAGTGATGTGAGGATTACATGTGTTCACGGAGTGTTAATGCTTTGCTCCGGTACTCTATTAAAAGGAGTACCTTAATATCCAGTAGATTCCCTTGAGGCCCGGCTGCCACCGGCTGGTAGGACAAAAGATGTTGTGCAAGTTTCTCATTGCGAGAATGTACGACTATATATGGAATACATGCCTATTGATTGCTTTGTAGTTAGACACTGTTTTATTATTATCTGCAAATGCCCTGCGATGATTGTTACATGAGTTTCTCTCATCCATGCAACACCCGTTATCCGTCCCCGTGCCTACAGTATTTTAATCCTGTTGTTTACTATAATCACTACTGCTGTCTCTGTTACTCTGCTGATGTTATTTCACTACTCTACTCGCTATAAAATTGTTACTACCGATAAACTCTTGCGAGCAAGTCTGTTTCCAGTGCGACTGAATTGACAACTCCGCTGTTAAGGCTTTCAAGTATTCTTTGTCTCCCCTTGTGTCGAATCAATAAATTGGGATTTACTTCCCGCGAAGACTGCTGCGATCCCCTATACTTGTGGGTCATCAGCTGCCACCAAAGTGGGGCGCTCTATGGCAGAGGTGGCCGCTTCTTCTGCTGGATTAGGTGGGCGCTCTAGGGTGCGGTCAAGTGCCACCATAGAGCTATTTTAGAAAGAGGCTAGAGGAGTTATGGAAAAGGATTCACCTGCCACACGAAGTTGTCCCGTGCCTTGGAGTCGCCACCATCTCACGCCGCAATCGCCTCGACCTCAAATCATTGTTGCCTATGCTTGAGAGGTCGAGCGTGTCCATGCCCGTGAGCCCCGCTTTCGCGCGCCCGTAACACGCAGGAGTCGCGGCTCCGTGGGGGAGAGGAGCGGCCCTTGAGCCCGCACCGTGGTGCACCGCAGCTAAACATGGGAGATGTGGTTTGGCACAGCAGCTGTTCGACAACCCTAGCCCTCTCCCTCTGCTCCTGTATGAAACGACGCCGCCGTCACCACAGTTCTGGCAGCTTAGACCTGCTACTCGCCAGCACGACCCGACACCGCACCGGCCTCCTCCGCCGTGGAGCCTAACCTTGGTTGCCGGTGCACCGTCCTCGATGGCTCGTCCTGCTTGCGCAACTCTCCGATGTGGTGGCCGGCCTTCCTCGCCGGTGTGACGGCCTCCTGTCGCCCAGATCGCGCTGAGATGCCAAACATGTGCTGGTCCGGGGTGATGGCGGCGACAGTGTGGAGGAATAGAGAAGATGAGACAAAACATGGGGGAGATGAGGCAAAGATAAGGGATGAACGTGGTGTGAAACGGTGGGACTGTGGGATCTCTGGAATGGGCACCGCTTTGACGGTACGGTCACACGAAGTCCAAGACTTTGGGCACACCAAAAGCAACTACATCCACCCAGAGAACAAAGAGAAGCATTAGAAAAGGTAGCACGGAAATTCTAAGGGAACACCCAAAATGTACACGAAAAAATATTGTGCGAGTTAACACACGTGTCAACTCCATGTTAACTCAAAAAAAATCCAAAATTGTGAGAAAAAAGATGTTTGTTGCCAATAGTATAGTACTTATGCTTGCCTGCAAGCGCTTCTGCGAATGATTGGGCGGCCGTCCGTGATTTTCTTTCTGGGCCCAGTTCGGTGATGAGAAGGGTCCAGTTCGTGATGAGAAAGACTGGTGCACAACACGTTTCTTCTTTTCAACCTTTTTCACTTTCTGGTGGCATTTTCTTTAATATGTAAATTGGTGGGAGGATAAAACGGTTTAAATAAAAATTGAATACAATTTTTGGTAGAAACATTAGCTTCTTTATTACTATTATAGGTATAGACTAGTAAAATTGCCCGTGCGTTCCCACGGGTTGCTCAGCCTATTAAATTATGAAAACTTAAACAATGTCATATCATACATAATGGCAATTAAAATAAAAAAAATTCTGAAATAGTGTACAATGATAGAAAAATAGTTTTACAAGGCTCTATAGCTAGTTAAAACATATTCAAAATTACAAAAAAAAAAGTATGAAAGGAGCACATAATAATAATTTGCGGCAGACATTCATGCAATGATCATGTCTAGCTAATCCTAAAATTCAGAATTTGCTTTCGTGTTAAACTAAGGTACAACAAAACAAAAAGTGTCTTTGACACGTGAGGCACCCTCGGTGCTCCTATTTTAAAACATATTTCTCTGGTTTAAAAAAATCTGAAACTAAATGTACACATACATATAGTCAAGTTACCATGTAAATTTCGGATGCAAATATGTTGTATTTTGAGGTATACTAAAAAGACAAATTTCTGAAAAAAATTCAAAATTTTCCATCCCTATACACATTCACAAATTTGTTATTTTTCTGTTGCTAAAAATCCAATGTAATTTCTACCAACACTTTTCACGTGTATTCAGAATATGTTTATGTATTTATGGATTAAAATTTATAATTTTTTGAAACACGGAAGTATAATTTTAAAATATTACGAAAATCTGGTGCTAGGGTGTACCAAATCTCTGTCCACAACAAAACACATATATTTTCACAATTGAGAATAGTTTTCAACAACTATTCTGATTAGGATGAGCATAATAATTTATATTTTGGGAAAATTGCTTTGTCACCTCAATTGCAGACACGTGAGTGCACGGCGTAGAATTTCTCCTAAAAATTTACGAATAATCCAATGTTTAAATTTAAATTTGCTCGTAACTTGAAAACTTAGACGGGCCATTTGTAGCACCCGGTGCTTCAAAAATGTAAAACTGTGGCTGCCCATATTCTCCATACTTTGTACCATTTATCTAAACAGAATTTTAGAAAACCAGCCCGCTAGCCACGGTTCTCGCCTCTGCATTAAGCCACAGCTCTTCCTTTTTCTGTGTTTTCCTTCCACGTTTCATCTTTTTGATTTTGAGTATCAGCTCCCTTTCTCGTTGTTTCCCTTCCCATACATTTGATGACCCACCAATCAATGGTAGCTATTTCTTTCCTAGGCGACTTGTCGATTCTAGTAAATTTGCATTTATAAACCGACGTGTCTCCGAGCAACGAAGCGAGGTGGGACTAATCCAGACATTTATTTTAGGGTAAGACATTTGTTTAGTTATGGTATTAGGCTAGATCAAATCATAGCCCATCAAGACGAGCGGGACAACCGAGCGATGAAGCGAAGCCAGCTATGGACGGGCAATGCTTCAGGCCCATTTGAAATTTGCACGTTTCGGTGTCAATGCATCAGTCCGCGATAACGATCGAACGGGAACAGTAACAATTGAACCGTTTTGTTTACTACTAGTAATCAGGCACGTGCAATGCACGTATCCGCCAATGATTTTTAAATTAAACATAGTGAAAAGAAAAAAAATAGAAGCTACTGTTTATAATACATTTATCCCAATTTTTTCAAAGGGAAAGCAGATTGGAGATATTTCTGCATTGGCCCTTCCTACAAAAACTATAAGATAACAAGAGATTGTTATGAGCAAAAGTAATGCATGGTCATCTAAACATATACGGCAACCTCTAATGCATAGCCATAGACCACCTGCAATAACTGGAGCCTTGCAATGGCTATCCGAAAATAAAAATCAGAACATGAAACAGTTCAAATTTCAGCCGTCTGAAATTCCTGCCAAGTTTCTGGGCTAAATAAGTCTAGGTACGCCAGTCAGTAATCGTGAAGCCAAACATTTGCAAGATATAATGATGCTACTTTCGTGAGGTTATGTTAAATTTGAGATTCGAATGAAGTTTCAATATAACAATAACCTAAAGGAAATTATTTGCATAAAGAACACAGATTTAGATGATTTTTAAGAAAAAATCGTTCAAAATCAGGCATATACAAATATTTTTCTTCACATGATTCATGTCTTTATCTTTTGTTAAAAAAATCTTACAGCTCCCGGCAGCAGCATTCTTTTCAATCTTGAGCTTCGTTTTCCTTGTACTTGGGCAGGCATGATATCTGCAATGAACAAAATATTTTTTGATTAGCATAACTCAATTTGGTACGACACAAAATTTAACAGTAATATCGTCTAAGGTTAACATATCCAATTTTGGAAAAAAAATATCGCAAAATTTCAGAAAAAACGCATATTGCATAATATTTGACAAATAATATAGGCATCATATAATTGAAGGACTTACTTGCTCCAGTAATACTCTCGCACTCTCACTATTGCCGCATCAGCATCAAAGTGCGAATCTCATCCTATGTGAGAGATTTAGCTGATGAATAGGTTCTGAGACTTCAAGTTCAGGGAAGATCATCCTATCTCATGTGAGAACCACATGAGGAACTCAAGATTAAACCACCGAGCGAGAAGCGGAGCAGGACCATGGAACTGCTACATGCATCTGGAAAACATCAAACATGTCCTTATTATTTAATTGCAAGCATCGAACATGAGCACTCTCCTAACCATAATAAGGGAACTCAAGATAAAATTGTTGGCTTATAATTTCTCAAATTGAACTATTATGCCAAGCTTACACGGGAGACATGTAAATGAAACAAGATAGAAACATGAACATCATGTTCGACCTAGCTATTGGCATGTTAAGAAAAAAGGAAACAAGGTACAATAAACAAAAGAATGTTGTTCACATTTACTGATTGTACCTGTAGTCAAATGTAGAGAAGATATAATGAAGAGCATTCACTGATAAATCCCCAGTGGCGTTTTCTCTTACAGAAGTATATGCTAAGTGGTCATGTTGAACCTGTAAGTCAAGACATTCTCGAAAAAAAACCTGTAAGTCAAGACGTGGTAAAAAGGTGAAAGGGAAACAACAATCTGGATAAATCTGAAAAAAAATTCTGAACTTTGTTGTCATAATTTAGAAGTTCAAATACAAGACAAGTGGACTCGAGCAAAACTGCAGTCTTTTTCTTCTAAAGGAACCTTAACATCAACTTTCTGCCCACCGGGTGTTGTGGCTGCGTGAGCTTGTGGAAGAGAAAAACTTGTAAGTGGGGCACAATCAGATTCTGCAAAGTTATACAGCTCCAGGATAAGGTGAAAGAAAAGCTTCATGTCAAAGTTTCTTCTAAATTAACACAAACCGAGCATAAATCAATTATCTGATTCAAACATGAATACACCATTTAGAAGCAACTTCACGAAGCATGATAATTCGGATTTTGGGGTTTTGTTAATTAATCTACCATCATGGATCATTATGTGTACTTTGTACGAAAATATAGTAATACAAGGGAAGGGATGCAGAACTAACAATTTCCGGTGATTCTCCAGTATCATTCTTGGACACCCCAGCGGACTGGGCATCTCGTCAGCATCCCTCATAGTTGGACGTATTCCTCTAACACGCCACATACCCTTAGAACAAGTAGCTGCTAAGAAAATTACATGATCTAACAGACAAATTGAACCTGCAGACGCCCAAATGAATCTAACGTATCAACTGTCGATACAGACGGTTGAATTCCGTACCAGCTGCGTGATGTGTTGGCCGAGCTTTATGTAGGTGTCGCCATTGCGGTCCTCACAGAAGCGAACGCTGGCAGCATCTCTCATGCAGTCATCGATCGTGGAGGCGTCCAGGCTGCGGCCAGATCCCGCCACAGGAGTAGGGCGTGGATCACACAAGTACGATGAAGTATCCTAACCGCGATGCTAAGATTGAATTGGTGCATGGGAAACAAAGAGAACATCTAGCAATGAACTGGACCGTGGCTCAGAATTGATGGAGATCGAGATGGCGGAGGAGCGTCGGCTGAATTGGGGAAGGAGACGCTGATGCCCGCGGAGTGGACGTCGAGCGCGGCGACAGTCAACGTGGTCGTCATCCGTGAATCCGCGCGCACCTCTTGCTGGCAGGATCGTCCCGGGCGACGCCTGAGAAGAGCGGCGGCGCGATCGTGGGCACACGGCGGTGAATGCGACTGAGGCGCAGCAGCATCGCTGTAATTGCGGAAGTCGGGCGTGGGTGTTGGCGATCCAGGCGTGGCGAGATCTCGCGGGGCTTTGGCGTGGGCGTTGACCGTCCGTCGGATGGAAGGTAACATGAATTTTGGGTGGGGAGAATGGGTGAATTTAAATCGTTAGATCAACTTGGATAGACGGTTCAGATTTTATTTTCCTACACAAGTTTGTGCCTTTATAAGTAGTACAGATACAGATACAGATACAGATAAGCGGTGGCAGGCCTAGTAATTTCGACTGAAACGTACTGGGTACTAGAAAACAGACGAAAATAAAGGGGGAACGTATAATCTATTTCTTGCCTGGGCACTGTGTTGTCTTCCAGAGTGCTCCCTCTCGTGGTCCATCGGATCTTCATCTTGCGTCCCAAAAGAAAAGACAGAAACAGAGAAATGTGGGCAGTAAATTCCCCCCTTCCTCTCCCCTTTTTCCCCTCGCTACTGCCCGTTGGGTTCTCCCCCATTTTCCCCCGGCGTGGTCGCTCCTCGCTTCCCTCCCACGAAATCTCTCGATTCGACCTCGGCGGCGGCGAGCGCCCCGACGGAAATCCGTGGCGGAGTACATCTGGGCAGTTCGAGTAGTGCTGGAGTTGCCTGGTCGTCGCGAAGAAGCAGATCAAGCCGTTCGGGGCGCGGACGCGGCCGTGCTTGGAGGGTTCCTTCGGCGGCGGGGCGCGGCCGTGCTTGGAGTGTCCCTTCGGCGGCGGCGCGGGCGCGGCCGTACTTGGAGTGTCTCTTTGGCGGCGCCGCGCCGCAAATCCGACAAGTCTGAGGGGGTGAGGCCGTCGTCCTAGTGATTTCCGCCGTTGCTCTGGGAGTCGACGTTGTCGCTGTCTTCATCGTCGCAGTCCTCGAAGCAGAGCATCCGCATTTCTGGTGTTGGTTAGTCCTTCGTTCCTACCTACGTCTTCTACATGCTCATGTTTATTTTTCGTTTTGGCGTTTTAGTCGATGCGATGTTCGATTTTGGTCATGGAGGTGCCATGTTTTTGCTTGTCTAAAACGGCTGTGCTCAAACTCCAATTAGCCACATAGAAGGATGATCTAGTTGTTATGTGTGCAGTAATGAGGTTCTCGTCAGATAGGATCACATAGACCTGCGTCCATGCAGCCACTCTTTTAGATTGAGCATGTTTAATTGCAGGAAGTACGAATTTGGTAGTTTATATCCTTTGCATATGGTCTGTAGTATATATATGCTCATAGGATATATTTTTCTTTTTCACTTCGAGTTGTATAAACAATAATCATGTACTAGACAAAGGATGTATAAATGAACAACTTATACATCTTAGAAGCCTAAAGTTAGCTTATACGACCCATGTGGGATGTATTTTCTAAAATTACATGTAGTTTATAATTAACATACATTGGATTTATATGCATGTATCGTGCGATGTACAAATTGTGCAATGAGTTCATTTTCTTAGATTGTGTGTATACTATGCGTGTCCATAGGATGCATAATTTTTTGTTAAATCATAGCCTACTTCTGCATCTATTTTTTTAGCTATACAATATGTAGATTTGTAGACTTGTAGAATAAGCTCCATAAATACTTCCCAGTTGCCACTATGCTCACATTTTAGAGTCTAGCAGGCCAGCGCTGATGCTTGCCCATCTTTTTCTGCCTAGGCAAGTGGTGCTTTTGGCTCCTTCTGGTTAAGTTCAGTATAATTCAGAGAAGAGAGAAGTCGGAAGTGTGGCGGAGGTCTGCAGGTTGTATTGGGTGTTTTTTTATGACCCCATGTTTTTTGCTATCTAGGATGAATATTTTTTCACTTACAAATAACATGCAAACTGTATATGACCCCATCTCTGTTGGTTGTATATGTTTTTTACTTAATACATCCTGGATGTTTTTTTGTATGCATTTAATACATTTTTTATACGTACATAGTACAAATCCATGATGACTTAAAATTTCATATTGGCTTTACGCAAACTTAGTCTAACCAACATTTCTTTTTGTTCTGCCTTTCCTTTTTTTACAGGAGTGTTCATTTGTTTTTAGAAGTAATTTCTCACCAAGGAAACCACTAGTTGATATAATGGTATGGATGTATCTACACCTTTTTTATTCGTTAGTTATCTGTGTTTCTATTAAGCTTATTTTTTCAACTTTTCAACTTTTCAACTTTTCGCTTCTTCCTTGTTTCTGTGTTTTTAGAATCCTTCACACACATCGAAAAATGTTGTTAAGGTGGGACACTCAAAATTTAGCAACATGAAGAAAAAACTGAAGTTAAAAGATAAGGTAGATGAAGAAGTTCAACCATGTGTCGAATGATGTTCCAGTAGAACAGGATGTTCTAGATGCAGAAGAACAGGATGAAGTACCAACTAAAAATGTTGCTGAAGCTCAGCCAGATGTGTTGCAGCCTAAAACTAAAAACCAGGTACATGTAAATTTTATTTCTGCACATGCATAATATAATGATTGTTTTTCAACTTTTTTTTATTGCACACTGGATTTCAACTTTCTTTTTTTTAATCTAGTGCAGAGCAATCTTTTCAATCGTTCGTCACCCATGAAGCTTGTCAAGGTTTGTAAGGCTATGACTCCAGAGCAGAGGAGTTTGTTAACAGATGCAAAGTTCGGAGCCATGATCCAGATGAAGTGCTCCAAGCTTATCCCAGAGTTGTGCCGGTTCTTGATGGGCTGCTTTGACCCAGAGAAATGTCAATTTGACTTTGGTGACAGGGGCGTGATACCAGTAACAGTAGAATCAGTTGTCAAGGTTTTGGGTCTTCATATGGGCAGCTCTCCCGTCCCGTACCATCTAGATGCTGACGCCACAAGTTTGGTGCTCAAAATGCTTGGGATAACAGATGGTGTGCAACCCAATGTCACAACCTTGGAGATGGAGTTAGGAAAAGAGCACCCTGCGGATGATGCTTATCTCCGAAAATTTGTCATATATATGATGACCTCTGTATTTGCACCAACAATCTGCATTAAAGTCAGTCCCAAGTGTTATCCTTCAGTGTTGAATATAGGAGCCATCGGTACCTTGAATTGGGCAAGATTCATAATTGACATCCTAATTGACACGGCTAATGCAAAGGACAAGAAGAATTGGTTTAAGGCTTGCATGCCATATATCATGGTGAGAATTCATGAAAGTACATCATAATTCATTTTCCGTCAATTTTTCT
The DNA here is from genome assembly GCF_022539505.1 of Lolium rigidum. Lineage (NCBI taxonomy): Eukaryota > Viridiplantae > Streptophyta > Magnoliopsida > Poales > Poaceae > Lolium > Lolium rigidum. The sequence continues at coordinate 201,433,688 of NC_061510.1, read as the reverse complement.
GGGAAGTAACAATCTGTGTTTTTTTGGGCAGATCCTCTATGTTGATTCTTTACAAACAGAGGCAATTGATCTTCCAGATGATGTGACTCGATGCATAGTCTGGACCAACCAGCTTATATCACTTGTAGCTGGTTTGGACAAGACCAGCAATGGATCATTCGGTGCATTACCTGTACGTATAATTCAATGACTCATATATGTGCATATTACATTTGGTACTCAGATTTTCATCTTTATGTTCCTTTTTTAGTTACATAGTTCATGCTTATACTTTTTCTACATGTGCAGCTCAAGCCTTGTTTCAGGAAAAAATCATTTCTATTCAATCCTGAACCTGAACAAGTGGATATGTTCATCAGGCGTCATCTGTCAGGAAGTCACACCCATGAGGTATGCTTGCCTTTTATTTTTTCTTATGCCACATTTGTTTTTTATTTTTGTAATTATTTGTGTTTGCTTCTTTTGCCATCTACTATTATTATTTGATTAAGCACCTGTCTTTTTTAAATGAATTTATCAGGATTTGGCAAAGTATAGGCCAGCTGTGATGAATATGTGTTCTGTTCTTGAAGATGTGATACGTCTCCAACGTATCTATAGTTTCTGATGTTCCATGCTTGTTTTATGACATTACCTACATGTTTTGCTCACACTTTATAATGTTTTTATGCATTTTCCGGAACTAACCTATTAACAAGATGCCACAGTGTCAGTTCTTGTTTTCTGTTGTTTTTGGTTCCAGAAAGGTTGTTCGGGCAATATTCTCGGAATTCGACGAAATAAAGACCCAGTATCTTATTTTTCCCGGAAGATTCCAGAACACCGAAGGGGAGACGAAGATGGGCCAGGGGGGCCCCACACGACAGGGCCACGCGGGCTCCACCCTGGCCGCGCCGGCCTATGGGGAGGGAGCCCTGGCGCCCTTCCGACTCCGCCTCTTCGCCTATATAAGCCCTTTCGACCTAAAACCGCGAGACAGATTGACGAAACTCCAGAAAGACTCCAGGGGCGCCGCCGCCATCGCGAAACTCCAATTCGGGGGACAGAATCTCAGTTCTGGCACCCTGCCGGGACAGGGAAGTGCCCCGGAAGCCATCTCCATCGATGCCACCGCCTCCATCATGCTCCGTGAGTAGTTCCCCCATGGACTACGGGTTCTAGCAGTAGCTAGTTGGTACTCTCTCTCCCATGTACTTCAATACAATGATCTCATGAGCTGCCTTACATGATTGAGATCCATCCGATGTAATCGGTGTTGTGTTTGTTGGGATCCGATGGATGATACATTATGATTAGTCTATCTATAAAGTTTGTGAAGTTATTGTTGCTGCAATCTTGTTATGCTTAATGCTTGTCACTAGGGCCCGAGTGGCATGATCTTAGATTTAAGCTCTATAATTATTGCTTAGATTGTATCTACAAGTTGTTTGCACATATTGCTGTCCGGAACCCGAGGCCCCAAAGTGACAGAAATTGGGACAACCGGAGGGGAAGGCTGTGATATGAGGATCACATGTTTTCACCAAGTGTTAATGCTTTGCTCCGGTGCTTTATTAAAAGGAGTACCTTAATATCCAGTAGATTCCCTAGAGGCCCAGCTGCCACCGGCTGGTAGGACAAAAGATGGTGTGCAAGTTTCTCATTGCGAGCACGTACGACTATATACGGAACACATGCCTATGGATTGCTTAGTACTTGGACACCGTTTTATTATTATCTGCAAATGCCCCGCTTTGATTGTTACATGAGTTTCTCTCATCCATGCAACACCCGTCATCCATCCATGTGCCTACAGTATTTTAATCCTGCTGTTTACTAAAATCACTACTGCTGTCTTTGTTACTCTGTTGCTGTTATTTCACTACTGCTACTGCTATAAAACTGTTACTACTGATAAACTCTTGCGAGCAAGTCTATTTCCAGGTGCAGCTGAATTGACAACTCCGCTGTTAAGGCTTTCAAGTATTCTTTGTCTCCCCTTGTGTCGAATCAATAAATTGGATTTTACTCCCCGCGAAGACTGTTGCGATCCCCTATACTTGTGGGTCATCAAGACTATTTTCTGGCGCCGTTGCCAGGGAGGCATGGCTCTACTCATAAGTTCACCTGGGGAGTACACTCTACCTCTCTCTCTGTTTTTATTTTATTTTATTTTGTTTTTCTTAGTTTACTTTTGCCTAGTTTATTTGTGCTTAGTTTATTTCTGTCATGTTTTATTTTTCTTAGTTTACTTTTGTCTAGTTTCTTTTTGTCTTGTTTTATTTTTCTCATATACCCAAAAATTCATAAAAAAATTGAAAAATCGAAAAATTAAAACTGTTGTTATGGAAGAACGCATAACCATGTTGGATCTTATAGAATTATATAATAATTATAGAAAATCAAGAGCGGGTGAAGTGATGAGTGCTTTAATAGAAAAATTGAATACAATTGCTAAAATCTTGCTTAAACGCCATGATATAAACTGTTGCTCTCAACAGGATACTAAACATCTTAAATTCCAATGTTGCTTTAGTGAAGAAGCCTTAATTAAGAACTACAATTGGAATAACTATATTCATCTTGGGTTCGAAGAGGTAGAACAATTTGTTTTATTTATGGGAGCCTCTGAGATCGACTCCTTCATGGCTAAGAATTATGAAACTTGTGTTGTTTGTAAGGACCTTAAAGATTATGTCTCTTCTATCCTTAATTTTTGCATAAAAAGTTACAGTGATAATACTTATATCATTGATTATAAAGAGAGACTCATTAATGCACAAGAATGCGCTCACAATTTGCAGGAACCTATGGAAGAATAAATTGATGAACCTGAAAGCTCATTGGATGAAAAAGAAGAGGAGAGTGATGAACAAAAGGAGGAAGAATGGATTAGCTACCCATGCGAACCTTCTAATGAGAGTAACTCTTTATCTCTTACACTATTTGATTGTCCTCCATGCTTACCGAAGAAGGATGAATGTTATGTTCCTGTGGATTCTCTTGAAATAGTACCTATGAGTAAAAGTTGTGAGAATAATTATGCTACTGTTATCTATGATAATCCATGCTATTTTGATAAATCTTATGATAATGCTTTGTTTGTGTCTGATGTCGAAATGCATGATACTAAAGAATTCTGCTTAGCAAATGTTTATGATAAAGCTCTAGATGATGATCCTATGTTACTTGATAATATTAATTTTACTACTAATGAAAATGGGATTGGAGAGGTCTTGACTTTATATATGAGTCCCATATCTCTTGAGATTGATCAATCATCTTGTTATATTATTGATAAAAGTGGGTTTGAAAGTTTTAATCCCACTACTTTTGAGCTTGATGAAAATTATGTGTTTATGGATCATGAAAAGCATGCTTTATGTGATAGTTATATTGTTGAGCTTGTTCATGAAGCTACTAAAAATTATTATGAGAGAGGAAAATATGGTTGTAGAAATTTTGCATGGTACTAAAACACCTCTCTATATGCTTAAAATTTTGAAGTTACTCTTGTTTTATCTTCCTATGCTTGTCACTTTGTTCTTCATGAATTTATTTGTGTACAAGATTCCTATGCATAGAAAGTGGGTTAGACTTAAATGTGTTTTGAATTTGCTTTTTGATGCTCTCTTTTGCTTCAACTCTTATTTCTTGCAAGAGCATCATTAAAATTGCTGAGCCCATCTTAATGGCTATAAAGAAAGCACTTCTTGGGAGATAACCCATGTATTTATTTTGCTACTGTTTTGTTGTGTCTTGGAAGTTGTTACTACTGTAGCAACCTCTCCTTATCTTTATTTTATTGCATCGTTGTGCCAAGTAAAGTCTCTAATAGAAGGTTGATACTAGATTTGGATTTCTGCGCAAAAACAAATTTCTATCTGTCACGAATTTGGGCAGGGTTCTCTGTAGGTAACTCAGAAAAATCTGCCAGTTTTTGTGCGTGTTCCTCAGATATGTACGCAACTTTCATTAGTTTTGAGTTTTCTGATTTGAGCAACGGAAGTACCTCTTAAAAATTCGTCTTTACTGGTTGTTCTGTTTTGACAGATTCTGTCTCTGTTTTTTGCATTGTCTCTTGTGGACTTTAAGTGAGGCTTTCTAGACGTGGACAGTTGTAGCTAATGTTTTATTGAGTTCTTGCAATGTGTCACTACAGGACTAAGGTGGATTAAAGTTCTTTGAGTACTAACCCCTCTAATGAAGTTTATGAGAAGTTTGGTGTGAAGGAATTTTTCAAGGGTCAAGAGAGGAGGATGATATATGATCAAGAAGAGTGAAAAGTCTAAGCTTGGGGATGCCCCCGTGGTTCATCCATGTATATTTCAAGAAGACTCAAGCGTCTAAGCTTGGGGATGCCTAAGGCATCCCCTTCTTCATCAAAAATTTATCAGGTTTCTTCTATTGAAACTATATTTTTATTCGGTCACATCTTATGTGCTTTACTTGGAGCGTCTGTGTGTTTTTTATTTTTGTTTTTGTTTGAATAAATATGGATCCTAGCAATCCTTGTTTGCGAGAGAGACACGCTCCGCTTTTTCATATGAACACTTGTGTTCTTCGTTTTACTTCTAATGTTCAATGGCAAAAGTTGGAAGCTATTGCGCTTGTTATTATTTGGTTGGAAACAGAAAATGCCTCATATTGTCTTGAATAATTTGATACTTGGCAATTGTTTTGAGCTCTCAAGTAGATCATGATTAAGTTCTTGCATCATGTAGTTTAAACCTATTAGTGGAGAACTACCGTAGAGCTTGTTGAAATTGGTTTGCATGATTGGTCTCTCTAAGGTCTAGATATTTTCTGGTAAAAGTGTTTGAGCAACAAGAAAGACAGTGTAGAGTCTTATAATGCTTGCAATATGTTCTTATGTGAGTTTTGTTGTACCGGTTTATACTTGTGTTTGCTTCAAATAACCTTGCCAGCCAAAGCCTTGTACTGAGAGGGAATGCTTCTCGTGCATCCAAAACATTGAGCCAAAACCTATGCCATGTGTGTCCACCATACCTACCTACTATGTGGTATTTTCTGCCATTCCAAGTAAATACTTCGTGTGCTACCTTTAAACAATTCAAAATTTATCATCTCTTATTTGTGTCAATGTTTTATAGCTCATGAGGAAGTATGTGGTGTTTTATCTTTCAATCTTGTTGGGCAGATTTTCACCAATGGACTAGTGGCTTCATCCGCTTATCCAATAATTTTGCAAAAAGAGCTGGCAGCGGGGTTCCCAGCCCCAATTAATTAACTTTCATTAATAATTCTCTTCATATGTTTTGCTCTGATTTATCAGTAAGCAACTTAATTTTGCAAATAGACACTCCTCCATGGTATGGGATTGTTGGAAGGCACCCGAGGGTTCGGTTAGCCATGGCTTGTGAAAGAAAAGGTTGGGAGGAGTGTCACCCTTAAATAAATAAAAACTAAAGTACATGTGTAAACAAAAGAGAAGAGGGATGATCTACCTTGCTGGTAGAGATAACGTCCTTCATGGGAGCCGCTCTTCGAAAGTCTATTTGGCAAGGGGGTTAGAGTGCCCACTACCATTCATTGACAACAACAAACACCTCTCAAAACTTTACTTCTATGCTCTCTATATGATTTCAAAACTTAACAAGCTCTAGCACATGATTTAATCCCTGCTTCCCTCTGTGAAGGGCCTTTCTTTTACTTTATGTTGAGTCAGTTTACCTACTTCCTTCCATCTTAGAAGCAAACACTTGTGTCAACTGTGCATTGATTCTTACATACTTGCTTATTTGCATTCATCATATTACTCTGCGTTGACAATTATCCATGAGATATGTATGTTGAAAGTTGAAAGCAACTGCTGAAACTTAAATCTTCCGTTGTGTTGCTTCGATGCCTTTACTTTGAATTTATTGCTTTATGAGTTAACTCTTATGCACGACTTTTGATGATTGTCTTGAAAGTACTATTCATGAAAAGTTTTGCTATATATTATCTATTTGATTAGCAAATATAGATCGTTGCCTTGAGTCACTTCATTCATCGCATATGCTTTGCAATAGTATGATCAACGTTATGTAAGTAGCATGTCACTACAGAAATTATTATTTTTATCGTTTACCTACTCGAGGACGAGTAGGAACTAAGCTTGGGGATGCTGATACGTCTCCAACGTATCTATAATTTCTGATGTTCCATGCTTGTTTTATGACATTACCTACATGTTTTGCTCACACTTTATAATGTTTTTATGCATTTTCCGGAACTAACCTATTAACAAGATGCCACAGTGACAGTTCATGTTTTCTGTTGTTTTTGGTTCCAGAAAGGCTGTTCGGGCAATATTCTCGGAATTCGACGAAATAAAGACCCAATATCTTATTTTTCCCGGAAGATTCCAGAACACCGAAGGGGAGACGAAGATGGGCCAGGGGGCCCCACACGACAGGGCCGCGCGGGCTCCACCCTGGCCGCGCCGGCCTATGGGGAGGGAGCCCTGGCGCCCTTCCGACTCCGCCTCTTCGCCTATATAAGCCCTTTCGACCTAAAAACGCGAGACATATTGACGAAACTCCAGAAAGACTTCAGGGGCGCCGCCGCCATCACGAAACTCCAATTCGGGGGACAGAATCTCTGTTCCAGCACCCTGCCGGGACGGGGAAGTGCCCCCGGAAGCCATCTCCATCGACGGCACCGCCTCCATCATGCTCCGTGAGTAGTTCCCCCATGGACTACGGGTTCTAGCAGTAGCTAGTTGGTACTCTCTCTCCCATGTACTTCAATACAATGATCTCATGAGCTGCTTTACATGATTGAGATCCATCTGATGTAATCGGTGTTGTGTTTGTTGGGATCCGATGGATGATACATTATGATTAGTCTATCTATATAGTTTGTGAAGTTATTGTTGCTGCAATCTTGTTATGCTTAATGCTTGTCACTAGGGCCTGAGTGGCATTATCTTAGATTTAAGCTCTATAATTATTGCTTAGATTGTATCTACAAGTTGTTTGCACATATTGCTGTCCGGAACCCGAGGCCCCAAAGTGACAGAAATTGGGACAACCGGAGGGGAAGGCTGTGATATGAGGATCACATGTTTTCACCAAGTGTTAATGCTTTGCTCGGTGCTTTATTAAAAGGAGTACCTTAATATCCAAGTAGATTCCCTAGAGGCCCGGCTGCCACCGGCCGGTAGGACAAAAGATGTTGTGCAAGTTTCTCATTGCGAGCACGTACGACTATATACGGAACACATGCCTATGGATTGCTTAGTACTTGGACACCGTTTTATTATTATCCGCAAATGCCCCGCTTTGATTGTTACATGAGTTTCTCTCATCCATGCAACGCCCGTCATCCATCCCCGTGCCTACAGTATTTTAATCCCGATGTTTACTAAAATCACTACTGCTGTCTTTGTTACTCTGTCGTCGTTATTTCACTATCGCTATCGCTATAAAACCGTTACTATCGATAAACTCTTGCGAGCAAGTCTCGTTTCCAGGTGCAGCTGAATTGACAACTCCGTTGTTAAGGCTTTCAAGTATTCTTTGTCTCCCCTTGTGTCGAATCAATAAATTGGGTTTTACTTCCCGCGAAGATTGTTGCGATCCCCTATACTTGTGGGTCATCAAGATGGTCTGGCATCTTTTACTCAAACTCTCGGAGAAAATGTACCCTCTACTAAACCTGGTCAACAGTCAGCAAAGGAGTGTCAGCAGTTATCAAAGGAAAAACCAAAAAGGAGGAAGTATGTTCGAGCTACAAACATCAAGCAATCTGAAGGAGGAAAAAAGCAAGAAGTACATCAAGATTCAGTTCCATTGGATACAGTACATGAAGATACAGTTCCATTGGATACAAATTTCTCAGAGACGATACAAAATGCCAATGAAGATCAATCAAGAAAGCGGAAACTTGTGGAGAAGGAACTTGTGGAGAAGGAGCAAGATGATCAACCAGATGCTGGAAACCAGGATGAAGTTAAAGAGAAGGTTTGTTCTGAAGATAAACAAGTTGTCAACCATATATCACAAAGTCCACTTGAAGAAATGGTAGGAAAAAAGGAGGATGTAGCTATTGAGACAGATGTACATGCTGGCAGTATAGGGAGTGCATCTAACTTCCAGAATGTAACTCCTGACGCTCTGAAGCAGCTGCAAATCTATGGTTCTGGGTCCAATTCCTCTGGGAGTAATTTCATTCCTTACAAGGTAGCCGAAGCAGATTCTTCACCTAGCAAAGCAATATTGCAGTTCCGTGATAAAGGTCATGAGGGTAGCATCAATTGCACTGTACCAAAAACTAACTCATCTGGGAAAGGAAAGAAGAGTGTTACATTTGTGCTGTAGGCAGAACATAATGCAGTCCCTGCTCAATTTGCTGAATCAAATGCACCGGCTGTTGCCCCTGCCAAAGAAGTTGTACAATGCAATCATGTTTCTGCTTTGAAGCCATCTGAGAGCAAAGAATGTAGTCCAAAGCCGAAAAGAAAGTGGAACAGTATTGCAATGCAAGTTGCTGATAGTCCTAGGAGGATGACAAGGTTTTCTACTGCTGAAGCAAGGGAAAAATCGAGGAAAGCGGAGATGCCTTTGAATCCAACCATTGATGTGCAAGATAGCATGAACAAGAAACTAGAGCTGCAGTTCGAACTCTCTGAGAATCGATCAGAAACATCAAAACAAAGGAATCAACGAGAGCTACTGGAGTACTATCCCTCCTTTGATCTAGGCTTTGATGAACATAACACACAGGAAACTTCAGCTGTTGTTTCCAAGGAAACTAAAATACCAGTCAGCAACAATGATGAGTTCATAGTCATATCTAGTAATGAGAGTGGGGACTCTTTAGATAAGATTTACGCCAATGTTGAGATGCCAATCAGGACTCCTATCATCGGGAAGCAGCGTGTCCCCAAGGACGATCATGTTATATTTGTTGGCCAAAACAGTTCCACCCCCATTCCTCAAGCGCATAAAAAAGGATTGTCAAGCCAGCCCAAACTCAGAAGTCACCATTTGTAACTGGAACCAAGAAGGAGACTGCAACAAAATTTTCTACTGAGGTTTACAACAGGCTTTGTTCCTATGGCGGTGATACTAAAGATGAGTTGAACAGACAAAGAATCATTGATGATGGTAAATTCTTCGTCCACGTCCGAGACCTAGCAGATCCCGTTAGGCCAGGAGCTTGGCTAAGCAATACAACTTGCGAAATGGCAATACATGTTCTAGGTCCTGAGATGGAAAAGCAGAAGAAATTTGTGATGCCATTGATGATGGCGGTGAGTTTATAACTAGAATAATTTTGCTGTTTTCTACATCCATTCTAGAGTTACATATAATCATCTATGTACTTATGTTTTCTTACATGGTGGCTTCATGCAGACGAAGCTTAGGAATGTTATGTGCATTCACGACAGAGCAGCAATCAAAGCATTCAAGATGACTCCTGAAAACAGACTTGACCACAAAGAGCAGGTTAGTTTGTAATTTCCTTGCCTGGGCACATGTATTTTTATATCTTTTTTATTGGTTTCTGCACATGTATTTTTATTCAACCTTTTTTGTGATGTTTTTTATGTTATATAATGCTACAGGTATTGTTCCCGGTTTTGCAAGACCTCACCCCAGATATTGAACTGTTCAACGGGCATTACTATCTGATAGTGCTAAACCTAAAGGCCGAGAGGTTCAAAGTGATGGATTCGCTAAGAGCTAAAGGGAACCGGGGACTGATAAAAGATTACAGGTCCATAATTGGGTCAATTAAGTACTTGTGGGCTAAAAACTACTCGGACTCTAACATAAACATTGAGAAGTGGCCAACAGAGCACATTGCCACCCCACTGCAGAAAACTTCGTAAGTCCAAATTCGTTTCCAGGATGTATTTTTCATTACTGCCTTCTTCTTTTGTCATTTGTGAATTTAATTTTATAAATCCTAAAAATCATTCTTTTTGTCATGCAAGGTATGATTGTGGGTTCTTCATGCTCAAGTTGATCGAGCTCTGGAATGGTAGGAAACTGATCACTTCAATCAACCCAATGGAGATGCCAATAATTAGGAAGCTACTCACACTCAAGTGGCTTCAGTGGGTCAATAACAAGGTCTCCTGGCAAGAAATGTTGTTCTGAAAAGATCATAACCATCAGGACAGGTAGTTTTTCCATTAATGGTTCACGAGATTACATAAATAAAGTTCCTCTTGTACTACTGTTTGTTTTTTGCTTTTCTAGTACGGCTTGTTTTTGCTTTTCTAGTTTTTCTGCATAATCTCGCTGCCATTAATAATTGCGAAATCAATTTTGATAGTAAAATTTAAATGTAATAAATTCATACAAAATACTTCTCATATTCAATACATCCTTAATTTGACAGCCATATAGAAGATAGATATCATACAACCCATATTATGTGTGTCCACACACATAATACATCCTACTGTGCCTCTCGCTTCACATGTATGTAACACTTGATACGAAGATCAATTAACGTACGAAACTACCTTTTGTAGTGAGCACATTGTTGGACCTGAAACTAAATTCACGCATAAGGACTTTTTTAAAGGAATTGTACATGCTATCGATTCGTTACCTTCACAGACTCACAATACATGCATTTTTATACGAAAACATTGATTTAAGCATCGCGATCAGAAAGTTACAGAATCTCTTGACCATATCACTGCCTCAAAGTCTAACAAACCAAACATAATACATTTAAACTCCTTCCTAATGACCCTAATCAAGCACTAAACCATATTGCGGAAGAAATCAAACTCTTTCTGTTCTGGAGCAGGAGTGATCTTTGATGGGCATTCTGTTGTAGTGTGTTGTGCAGAACCACAACCTCTGCATTTCTGCGGTTTTGAAGCCTTCAAATGCAGCCCTGACTTTTTCCTCTTCTCTTCAGGACGGCCTTTAGTTGTAGTAAGTATAGGGTCCCTCACATGCTCGTACTGAGTACTGCTACCTTGACCAGCATCACCACCAAGTTTAGTCTCGGGTGTCACTCCTTCATTTTTGCTTTGTTGTTTTTTATCTTTCCTCTTGGCTGTAGCACTAATCTTCATTGCGGCTAATTCTTTACCCAAATCACCCATGTACTTTTCAGCTAAAGCTGTAGCTTTCTCTGATTCAGCTGCAATTTTTGCATAATCAGTCCAGTTGTTGCATAATGTGCCATATGGTAGTAGTTTCCTTTGTTTGTTTGACAACTTTCTGTCAGTTGGCATAGGAGGCAATTCCACTTTTCTGGGATAATATCATCCGGGGGCACTGTCCACCTAGGCAAAATGTAGTGCGCTGGAATCTCATTCACAACACCTAACTGCGCCATTACCCTCAATGCATGGCAGCACAATAAGCCATCCCTGTTTATTTTAGAACACTCACAAATATAGAAGCCTTCCTCTGAATTAGCCTCCACTCTGTAGCTCCTTTTGCCATACCCAAAAACAGATCCAGCAACTGGAACTACATCAAAAAACTGCCCACCCACATGGTTTGCATTATAGGAGGTAACTTTCCGAAGCTCAACCCGGAAACGCAAGTATATAGGCATTGTGTACACTTGAAAAGCATGCTCCTCCAGAGGCCACTCTCCCCAAAATCTGAAGATCTTGTCTTCCTCCTTGAATTCATTTGAATCTTCGGCCACATCAATTTTCTCCTGCAGCTTCATGTATTGTTCAAAGAAATGGGAGAGGCTGTTGTGTGGAGTGACGTATTTTTTTAGCACCGCATTAAAACCCTCGCTGCGTGTTGTAGTTTGGATGAACGGGAAAAACCTGTCCTTGAAGTATGCATGCAGGGACAAAAGAAGCTCTCATGTCATAAAGATCCTGCAAGTGTGTGTTGTCTGCAACATTGTGCTTCAAAACCATCTCTGCCCACCTAGTTTCAAACTCCTTGATACGTCTCCAACGTATCTATAATTTTTGATGTTCCATGCTTGTTTTATGACAATACCTACATGTTTTGTTCACACTTTATATCATTTTTATGCGTTTTCCGGAACTAACCTATTGACGAGATGCCGAAGTGCCAGTTCCTGTTTTCTGCTGTTTTTGGTTTCAGAAATCCTAGTAAGGAAATATTCTCGGAATTGGACGAAATCAACGCCTAGCATCTTAAAATCCCATGAAGCTTCCAGAACACCCGAGAGCCGCCAGAGGAGGGCCCTGTGGGCCCCAGACGATAGGGTGGTGCGGACCAGGCCTTGGCCGCGCCCCCCTAGTGTATCACCGCCTCCTCGACCCTCCGACTCCGCCTCTTCGCCTATTTAAAGGTCCCTGACCTAAATCTTCGATACGAAAAAGCCACGTACGAGAAACCTTCCAGAGCCGCCGCCATCGCGAAGCCAAGATCTGGGGGACAGGAGTCTCTGTTCCGGCACGCCGCCGGGACAGGGAAGTGCCCCCGGAAGGCTTCTCCATCGACACCGCTGCCATCTCCACCGCCATCTTCATCACCGCTGATGTCTCCCATGAGGAGGGAGTAGTTCTCCATCGAGGATAAGGGATGTACCGGTAGCTATGTGGTTAATCTCTCTCCCTATGTACTTCCACACAATAATCTCGTGAGTTGTCTTACATGATTGAGATTCATATGATGATGCTTGTAATCTAGATGTCATTATGCTAGTCAAGTGGATTTTACTTATGTGATCTCCGGAGACTCCTTGTCCCACGTGTGTAAAGGTGACAGTGTGTGCACCGTGTGGGTCTCTTAGGCTATATTTCACAGAATACTTATTCACTGTTATGAATAGCATAGTGAAGTGCTTATTTATACTCCGTATCTCTTTATGATTGCAATGTGCTTTGTATCACTACTATTCTATGTGCTACTCTAGTGATGTTATTAAAGTAGTCTATTCCTCCTGCACGGTGTAATGGTGACAGTGTGTGCATCGTGTAGTACTTGGCGTAGGTTATGATTGTAATCTCTTGTAGATTATGAAGTTAATTATTGCTATGATAGTATTGATGTGATCTATGCCTCCTTCATAGTGTGATGGTGACAGTGTGCATGCTATGTTAGTACTTGGTGTAATTGCAATGATCTATCATGCACTCTAAGGTTATTTAAACATGAATATCGAATATTGTGGAGCTTGTTAACTCCGGCATTGAGGGTTCGTGTAATCCTACACAATTAGTGGTGTTCATCATCCAACAAGAGAGTGTAGAGTGTAGCATTTATCTATTATGTTATGTGATCAATGTTGAGAGTGTCCACTAGTGAAAGTATAATCCCTAGGCCTTGTTCCCAAATACTGAAATCATCGCTTGTTTACTGTTTTCCTGCATCTGTACTGCCTGCAATATTACCACCATCAACCACACGCTAGTTGTAGCATCAAGCTATTTTCTGGTGCCGTTACTACTGCTCATATTCATTCATACCACCTGTATTTCACTATCTCTTCGCCAAACTAGTGCACCTATTAGGTGTGTTGGGGACACAAGAGACTTCTTGCTTTGTGGTTGCAGGGTTGCTTGAGAGGGATATTGATGTCTACGGGTGCTTCTATTCTTGTAGACAATGTTGGGCCTCCAAGAGCAGAGGTTTGTAGAACAGCAGCAAGTTTCCCTTAAGTGGATCACCCAAGGTTTATCGAACTCAGGGAGGAAGAGGTCAAAGATATCCCTCTCATGCAACCCTGCAACCACAAAGCAAGAAGTCTCTTGTGTCCCCAACACACCTAATAGGTGCACTAGTTCGGCAAAGAGATAGTGAAATACAGGTGGTATGAATAAGTATGAGGAGTAGCAACAGCGCCAGAAAAGTGCTTTGCTGTCCAGGACTGGCGTGTGGTTGATGGTGGTAATATTGCGGACAGTACAGATGCAGTAGAACAGTAAACAAGCAGCGATAGCAGTATTTAGGAACAAGGCCTAGGGATCATACTTTCACTAGTGGACACTCTCAACATTGATCACATAACGGAATAAATAAATAGATGCTAGACTCTACACTCTCTTGTTGGATGATGAACACCACTAACTGTGTAGGATTACACGAACCCTCAATGCCGGAGTTAACAAGCTCCACAATATTCGATGTTCATATTTAAATAACCTTAGAGTGCACGACAGATCAACATAACCAAACCAAGTACTAACATAGCATGCACACTGTCACCTTCACGCTACGAAAGGAGGCATAGATCTCATCAATACTATCATAGCAATAGTTAACTTCATAATCTACAAGAGATCACAATCATAGCCTACGCCAAGTACTACACGATGCACACACTATCACCATTACACCGTGCAGGAGGAATAAACTACTTTAATAACATCACCAGAGCAGCACACAGATAAATTGTGATACAAAACACATTGCAATCATAAAGAGATATAAATAAGCACTTCACTATGCCATTCATAACAGTGAATAAGTATTCTGTGAAATATAGCCTAAGAGACCCACACGGTGCACACACTGTCACCTTTACACACGTGGGACAAGGAGTCTCCGGAGATCACATAAGTAAAATCCACTTGACTAGCATAATGACATCTAGATTACAAGCATCATCATATGAATCTCAATCATGTAAGGCAGCTCATGAGATTATTGTATTGAAGTACATAGGGAGAGAGATTAACCACATAGCTACCGGTACAACCCTTAGCCTCGATGGAGAACTACTCCCTCCTCACGGGAGACAGCAGCGTTGATGAAGATGGCGGTGGAGATGGCAGCGGTGTCGATGGAGAAGCCTTCCGGGGGCACTTCCCCGTCCCGGCAGCGTGCCGGAACAGAGACTCCTGTCCCCCAGATCTTGGCTTCGCGATGGTGGCGGCTCTGGAAGGTTTCTCGTACCGTGGCTTTTCCGTCTCGAGGTTTTAGGTCGAGGACCTTTATATAGGCGAAGAGGCGGAGTCGGAGGGTCGAAGAGGCGGTGAGAGGGTAGGCGGCGCGGCCAGGGCCTGGGCCGCGCCAGCCTACCTCCTGGGCCCACCAGGGCTCCCCTCTGGCGACTCTCGGGTGTTCTGGATGCTTCCGGGGATTCTAAGATGCTGGGCGTTGATTTCGTCCGATTCCGAGAATATTTCCTTACTAGGATTTCTGAAACCAAAAACAGCAGAAAACAAGAACTGGCCCTTCGGCATCTCGTCAATAGGTTAGTTCCGGAAAACGCATAAATATGACATAAAGTATGCATAAAACATGTAGATATCATCAATAATGTGGCATGGAACATAAGAAATTATCGATACGTCGGAGACGTATCGGCATCCCCAAGCTTAGTTTCCGCTCGTCCCGAGCGGGTAAACGATAACAAAGATAATTTCTGGAGTGACATGCCATCATAACCTTGATCATACTATTGTAAGCATATGTAATGAATGCAGCGATCAAAACAATGTAAATGACATGAGTAAACAAATGAATCATATAGCAAAGACTTTTCATGAATAGTACTTCAAGACAAGCATCAATAAGTCTTGCATAAGAGTTAACTCATAAAGCAATAATTCAAAGTAAAGGTATTGAAGCAACACAATGGAAGATTAAGTTTCAGCGGTTGCTTTCAACTTATAACATGTATATCTCATGGATAATTGTCAATGTAAGTAATATAACAAGTGCAATATGCAAGTATGTAGGAATCAATGCACAGTTCACACAAATGTTTGCTTCTTGAGGTGGAGAGAGATAGGTGAACTGACTCAACAATAAAAGTAAAAGAAAGGTCCTTCAAAGAGGAAAGCATCGATTGCTATATTTGTGCTAGAGCTTTGATTTTGAAAACATATAGAGAGCAATAAAAGTAAAATTTTGAGAGGTGTTTGTTGTTGTCAACGAATGGTAGTGGGCACTCTAAGCCCCTTGCCAGACAAACCTTCAAAGAGCGGCTCCCATTTTATTTTATTTTTGTGTGGCACTCCTTCCAACCTTTCTTTCACAAACCATGGCTAACCGAATCTTTCGGGTGCCTGCCAACAATCTCATACCATGAAGGAGTGCCTTTTTATTTTAGTTTTATTATGATGACACTCCTCCCCACCTTTGCTTTCTCAAGCCATGGCTAACCGAATCCTTCGGGTGCCGTCCAACAATCACATACCATGGAGGAGTGTCTATTTTTATTAATTAATTTGGGACTGGGAATCCCATTGCCATCTCTTTTTGCAAAATTATTGGATAAGCGGATGAAGCCACTAGTCCATTGGTGAAAGTTGCCCAACAAGATTGAAAGATAAACACCACATACTTCCTCATGAGCTATAAAACATTGACACAAATCAGAGGTAATAAATTTTGAATTGTTTAAAGGTAGAACTCAAGCAATTTACTTTGGAATGGCGGAGAAATACCATGTAGTAGGTAGGTATGGTGGACACAAATGGCATAGTGGTTGGCTCAAGTATTTGGATGCATGAGAAGTATTCCCTCTCGATACAAGGTTTAGGCTAGCAAGGTTTATTTGAAACAAACACAAGGATGAAGCGGTGCAGCAAAACTCACATAAAAGACATATTGTAAACATTATAAGACTCTACACCGTCTTCCCTGTTGTTCAAACACTTTACTAGAAATTATCTAGACCTTAGAGAGACCAATTATGCAAACCGAATTTTAGCAAGCTCTATGTATTTCTTCATTAATGGGTGCAAAGTATATGATGCAAGAGCTTAAACATGGGCACAACAATTGCCAAGTATCACATTATTCAAGACATCATACCAATTACTACATGTAGCATTTCTCGTTTCCAACCATACAACAATTTAACGAAGCAGTTTCAACCTTTGCCATGAACATTAAAAGCTAAGAACACATGTGTTCATATGAACCAGCGGAGCGTGTCTCTCTCCCACACAAACATTTATTCAAACAAAAACAAAAGCACACAGACGCTCCAAGTAAAGCACATATGATGTGGCCGAATAAAAATATAGTTTCAAGAGAAGGAACCTGATAATTTGTCGATGAAGAAGGGGATGCCTTGGGCATCCCCAAGCTTAGATGCTTGAGTCTTCTTGAAATATGCAGGGATAAACCACCGGGGCATCCCCAAGCTTAGAGCTTTCACTCTTCTTGATCATATTGTATCATCCTCCTCTCTTGACCCTTGAAAACTTTCTCCACCCCAAACTCGAAACAAACTCATTAGAGGGTTAGTGCATAATCAAAATTCACATGTTCAGAGGTGACACAATCATTCTTAACACTTCTGGACATTTCCCAAAGCTTCTGAAAGTTAATGGAACAGAGAAATCCATCCAACATAGCAAAAGAGGCAATGCAAAATAAAAGGCAGAATCTGTCAAAACAGAACAGTCCGTAAATACGAATTTCTAAGAGGCACCAGACTTGCTCAAATGAAAATTCTCAAATTGAATGAAAGTTGCGTACATATCTGAGGATCACTCACGTAAATTGGCATAATTTTGTCAGTTTCCTACAGAGAATTAGGCCCAGATTCATGACAGCAAGAAATCTGTTTCTGCGCAGTAATCCAAATCTAGTATGAACCTTACTATCAAAGACTTTACTTGGCACAACAATGCAAAAAAAACTAAGATAAGGAGAGGTTGCTACAGTAGTAACAACTTCCAAGACTCAAATATAAAACAAAATTGCTGTAGTAAAATAAACACATGGGTTATCTCCCAAGAAGTTCTTTCTTTATAGCCATTAAGATGGGCTCAGCAGTTTTAATGATGCACTCGCAAGAAATAGTATTTGAAGCAAAAGAGAGCATCAAGATGCAAATTCAAAACACATTTAAGTCTAACATGCTTCCTATGAAAAGAGAATCTTGTAAATAAACAAGTTCAAGAAGCATAATGCAACAAGCATAGAAAGATAAAACAAGTGTAGCTTCAAAAATTTCAGCACATAGAGAGGTGTTTTAGTAACATGAAAATTTCTACAACCATATTTTCCTCTCTCATAATAACTTTCAGTAGTATCATGAGCAAACTCAACAATATAACTATCACATAAAGCATTCTTATCATGAGTCTCATGCATAAAATTATTACTCTCCACATAAGCATAATCAATTTTATTAGTTGTAGTGGGAGCAAATTCAACAAAGTAGCTATCATTATTATTCTCATCAAGTGTAGGAGGCATAGTATAATCGTAATCAAATTTATCCTCCATAACAGGCGGCACCAAAAGACTACTATCATTATAATCATCATAAATAGGAGGCAAAGTATCATCAAAGTAACTTTTCTCCTCAATGCTTGGGGGACTAAAAAGATCATGCTCATCAAAGCCAGCTTCCCCAAGCTTAGAACTTTCCATAGCATTAGCAACAATAGTGTTCAAAGCATTCATATTAATAACATTCCCATTAGCATGCATATAAAGTTCCATGGGTTTTTTAATTCTCTCTTCAAACACATCATGTCCTAATTCAAGATAAAGTTCATAGAGATCTCTCATATTTTTGTTGTTTTCCATTATGCCTAACTAGTGTAAACAAGAAACAAAGAGATGCAATTGCAGGATCTAAAGGAAATAGCTTCGAGCACAAACACAATGGCGCCAGAAAAGTACCGTTACCTGGAACCGGAGTATGAGTGCCTTTTACCTTTCCTCCCCGGCAACGGCGCCAGAAAAGTGCTTGATGTCTACGGGTGCTTCTATTCTTGTAGACAGTGTTGGGCCTCCAAGAGCAGAGGTTTGTAGAACAGCAGCAAGTTTCCCTTAAGTGGATCACCCAAGGTTTATCGAACTCGGGGAGGAAGAGGTCAAAGATATCCCTCTCATGCAACCCTGCAACCACAAAGCAAGAAGTCTCTTGTGTCCCCAACACACCTAATAGGTGCACTAGTTCGGCGAAGAGATAGTGAAATACAGGTGGTATGAATAAGTATGAGGAGTAGAAACAGCGCCAGAAAAGTGCTTTGCTGTCCAGGACTGGCGTGTGGTTGATGGTGGTAATATTGCGGACAGTACAGATGCAGTAGAACAGTAAACAAGCAGCGATAGCAGTATTTAGGAACAAGGCCTAGGGATCATACTTTCACTAGTGGACACTCTCAACATTGATCACATAACAGAATAAATAAATAGATGCTAGACTCTACACTCTCTTGTTGGATGATGAACACCACTAACTGTGTAGGATTACACGAACCCTCAATGCCGGAGTTAACAAGCTCCACAATATTCGATGTTCATATTTAAATAACCTTATAGTGCACGGCAGATCAACATAACCAAACCAAGTACTAACATAGCATGCACACTGTCACCTTCACGCTACGAAAGGAGGCATAGATCACATCAATACTATCATAGCAATAGTTAACTTCATAATCTACAAGAGATCACAATCATAGCCTACGCCAAGTACTACACGATGCACACACTCGTCACCATTACACCGTGCGGGAGGAATAAACTACTTTAATAACATCACCGGAGTAGCACACGGATAAATTGTGATACAAAACACATTGCAATCATAAAGAGATATAAATAAGCACTTCACTATGCCATTCATAACAGTGAATAAGTATTCTGTGAAATATAGCCTAAGAGACCCACATGGTGCACACACTGTCACCTTTACACACGTGGGACAAGGAGTCTCCGGAGATCACATAAGTAAAATCCACTTGACTAGCATAATGACATCTAGATTACAAGCATCATCATATGAATCTCAATCATGTAAGGTAGCTCATGAGATTATTGTATTGAAGTACATAGGGAGAGAGATTAACCACATAGCTACCGGTACAGCCCTTAGCCTCGATGGAGAACTACTCCCTCCTCATGGGAGACAACAGCGTTGATGAAGATGGCGGTGGAGATGGCAGCGGTGTCGATGGAGAAGCCTTCCGGGGGCACTTCCCCGTCCCGGCAGCGTGCCGGAACAGAGACTCCTGTCCCCCAGATCTTGGCTTCGCGATGGCGGCGGCTCTGGAAGGTTTCTCGTACCGTGGCTTTTCCGTCTCGAGGTTTTAGGTCGAGGACCTTTATATAGGCGAAGAGGCGGAGTCAGAGGGTCGAAGAGGCGGTGAGAGGGTAAGGCGGCGCGGCCAGGGCTTGGGCCGTGCCAGCCTACCTCCTGGGCCCACCAGGGCTCCCCTCTGGCGACTCCCGGGTGTTCTGGATGCTTCCGGGGATTCTAAGATGCTGGGCGTTGATTTCGTCCGATTCCGAGAATATTTCCTTACTAGGATTTCTGAAACCAAAAACAGCAGAAAACAGAATCGGCCCTTCGGCATCTCGTCAATAGGTTAGTTCCGGAAAACGCATAAATATGACATAAAGTATGCATAAAACATGTAGATATCATCAATAATGTGGCATGGAACATAAGAAATTATCGATACGTCGGAGACGTATCAGATATCTTTGACCTCTTCCTCCCTGAGTTCGATAAACCTTGGGTGATCCACTTAAGGGAAACTTGCTGCTGTTCTACAAACCTCTGCTCTTGGAGGCCCAACACTGTCTACAAGAATAGAAGCACCCGTAGAGATCAAGCACTTTTCTGGCGCCGTTGCCGGGGAGGAAAGGTAAAAGGTACTCACACTCCGGATCTCGGCTACTAAGCTATTTTCGCCGTTGTAAGTACTTGATACGTCTCCGACGTATCGATAATTTCTTATGTTCCATGCCACATTATTGATGTTATCTACATGTTTTATGCACACTTTATGTCATATTCGTGCATTTTCTGGAACTAACCTATTAACAAGATGCCGAAGTGCCAGTTGTTGTTTTCTCGCTGTTTTTGGTTTCGGAAATCCTAGTAAGGAAATATTCTCGGAATTGGACGAAATCAAAGCCCGGGGCCTATTTTTCCACGAAGCTTCCAGAAGTCCGAAGGAGAGACGAAGAGGGGCGACGAGGGGGCCACACCCTAGGGCGGCGCGGCCCCCCCCTTGGCCGTGCGGCCCTGTGGTGTGGGGCCCCCGTGCCACCTCTTGACCTGCCCTTCCGCCTACAAATAGCCTCCGTGACGAAACCCCCAGTACCGAGAGCCACGATACGGAAAACCTTCCAGAGACGCCGCCGCCGATCCCATCTCGGGGGATCCAGGAGATCGCCTCCGGCACCCTGCCGGAGAGGGGAATCATCTCCCGGAGGACTCTACGCCGCCATGGTCGCCTCCGGTGTGATGTGTGAGTAGTCTACCCCTGGACTATGGGTCCATAGCAGTAGCTAGATGGTTGTCTTCTCCCCATTGTGCTATCATTGTCGGATCTTGTGAGCTGCCTATCATGATCAAGATCATCTATATGTAATTCTATATGTTGCGTTTGTTGGGATCCGATGAATAGAGAATACTTGTTATGTTGATTATCAAAGTTATGCTTATGTGTTGTTTATGATCTTGCATGCTCTCCGTTACTAGTAGATGCTCCGGCCAAGTAGATGCTTGTAACTCCAAGAGGGAGTATTTATGCTCGATAGTGGGTTCATGCCCGCATTGACACCGGGACGAGTGACGTAAAGTTCTAAGGTTGTGTTGTGCTCGTTGCCACTAGGGATAAAACATTAGTGCTATGTTCAAGGATGTAGTCACTAGTTACATTACGCACCATACTTAATGCAATTGTCTCGTTGCTTGCAACTTAATACTGGAGGGGTTCGGATGATAACTCGAAGGTGGACTTTTTAGGCATAGATGCAGTTGGATGGCGGTCTATGTACTTTGTCGTAATGCCCAATTAAATCTCACTATACTCATCATGATATGTATGTGCATGGTCATGCTCTCTTTATTTGTCAATTGCCCAACCGTAATTTGTTCACCCAACATGTTGTTCGTCTTATGGGAGAGACACCTCTAGTGAACTGTGGACTCCGGTCCAATTCTCTTTACTGAAATACAACCTACCGCAATACTTGTTCTACTCGTTTTCTCGCAAACAATCATCTTCCACACAATACGGTTAATCCTTTGTTACAGCAAGCCGGTGAGATTGACAACCTCACTGTTTCGTTGGGGCAAAGTACTTTGGTTGTGTTGTGCAGGTTCCACGTTGGCGCCGGAATCCCTGGTGTTGCGCCGCACTACATCCCGCCGCCATCAACCTTCAACGTGCTTCTTGGCTCCTCCCGGTTCGATAAACCTTGGTTTCTTTCCGAGGGAAAACTTGCCGCTGTGCGCATCATACCTTCCTCTTGGGGTTGCCCAACGAACGTGTGAAATACACGCCATCAAGCTCTTTTTCTGGCGCCGTTGCCGGGGAACGAAGAAAAGTTACACCACAAAGATTTTCAACTCCCACGTCAACAGCTCTTTTTCTGTCGCCGTTGCCGGGGAGATCAAGACACGCTGCAAGGGGAGTCTCCACTTCTCAATCTCTTTACTTTGTTTTTGTCTTGCTCAGTTTTATTTACTACTTTGTTTGCTGCACTAAATCAAAATACAAAAAAATTAGTTGCTAGTTTTACTTTGTTTGCTATCTTGTTCGCTATATCAAAAACACAAAAAAATTAGTTTACTTGCATTTACTTTATCTAGTTTGCTTTATTTACTGTTGCTAAAATGGCCAACTCTGAAAATACTAAGTTGTGTGACTTCACAACCACAAATAATAATGATTTCTTATGCACACCTATTGCTCCACCTGCTACTACAGCAGAATTCTTTGAAATTAAACCTGCTTTACTGAATCTTGTTATGAAAGATCAATTTTCCGGAATTAGTTCTGATGATGCTGCTGCCCATCTTAATAATTTTGTTGAACTATGTGAAATGCAAAAATATAAAGATGTAGATGGTGATATTATTAAACTAAAATTGTTCCCTTTCTCATTAAGAGGAAGAGCTAAAGATTTGTTGCTATCTCTGCCTAAGAATAGTATTGATTCATGGACTAAATGCAAGGATGCTTTTATTGGTAGATATTATCCCCCTGCTAAAATTATATCTTTGAGGAGTAGCATAATGAATTTCAAACAATTAGATACTGAACATGTTGCTCAAGCTTGGGAAAGAATGAAATCTCTGGTTAAAAATTGCCCAACCCATGGACTGACTACTTGGATGATCATCTAAAC
The DNA here is from genome assembly GCF_022539505.1 of Lolium rigidum. Taxonomy (NCBI): domain Eukaryota; kingdom Viridiplantae; phylum Streptophyta; class Magnoliopsida; order Poales; family Poaceae; genus Lolium; species Lolium rigidum. The sequence goes on along the minus strand of NC_061510.1, from coordinate 201,410,718 downwards.
CTTCTATGCAGGACTAAATTTTTCTTCACGGAATTTATTGGATTCAGCTGCTGGAGGTACCTTTATGTCCATCACTCTTGGTGAAGCAACAAAGCTTCTTGATAATATGATGATCAATTACTCTGAATGGCACACGGAAAGAGCTCCACAAGGTAAGAAGGTAAATTCGTCGAAGAAACCTCTTCCTTGAGTGATAAGATTGATGCTATTATGTCTATGCTTGTGAATGATAGGACTAATATTGATCCTAATAATGTTCCATTAGCTTCATTGGTTGCACAAGAAGAACATGTTGATGTAAACTTCATTAAAAATAATAATTTCAACAACAATGCTTACCGGAACAATTCTAGTAACAACTATAGGCCATATCCTTATAATAATGGCAACGGCTATGGTAATTCTTATGGGAATTCTTACAACAATAATAGGAATTCACCCCTGGACTTGAAGCCATGCTTAAAGAATTTATTAGTACGCAAACTGCTTTTAACAAATCTGTTGAAGAAAAGCTTGGGAAAATTGATATACTTGCTTCTAAAGTCGATAGTCTTGCTGCTGATGTTGATCTTTTGAAATCAAAAGTTTTGCCTAATGAGAATCATCATGATAAAATTACTTCTACAGCAAATGCCATTCAAGTTAGAATTAATGAGAATATAAGATTAATGGCTGAACTGCGTGCTAGGTGGGATAGAGAAGAAAATGAAAAACTAGCCAAAGAAAAGAATATAGCTAAAGTTTGGACTATTACCACCACTAGTAATGCTAATGCTACACATGTTGCTGCACCTCCTACTAATACTAATAAAAGAATTGGTGTTAGCAATGTTTCCACTTCTAATGCAAAGCGCGAAAAACTGCCTGAAACTGCTAAAACCGCTGAAACCGCCTCGTGATAAAGCTGCTGAAATTTTTTCCAACATTGGGGATGATGATCCCATTGCTTTAGATTATAATGGTTTGAATTTTGATGATTGCCACATCTCTGAAGTTATAAAGTTCTTGCAAAAACTTGCTAAAAGTCCTAACGCTAGTGCTATAAATTTGGCTTTCACGCAACATATTACAAATGCTCTCATAAAAGCTAGAGAAGAGAAATTAGAGCGTGAAGCCTCTATTCCTAAAAAGCTAGAGGATGGTTGGGAGCCCATCATTAAGATGAAGATTAAAGATTTTGACTATAATGTTTTATGTGATCTTGGTGCAAGTATTTCTGTTATGCCTAAGAAAATTTATAATATGCTTGACTTGCCACCGCTGAAAAATTGTTATTTGGATGTTAATCTTGCTGGTCATTCTACAAAGAAACCTTTGGGTAAAGTTGATAATGTTCGCATTACCGTTAACAATAATCTTATTCCCGTTGATTTTGTTGTCTTGGATATTGAATGCAATGCATCTTGTCCCATTATATTGGGAAGACCTTTTCTTCGAACTGTTGGTGCTATTATTGATATGAAGGAAGGTAATATAAAATATCAATTTCCTCTCAAGAAAGGTATGGAACACTTCCCTAGAAAGAGAATGAAGTACCCTTTTGACTCTATTATGAGAACAAATTATGATGTTGACACTTCATCTCTTGATAATACTTGATACACACTTTCTGCGCCTAGCTGAAAGGCGTTAAAGAAAAGCGCTTATGGGAGACAACCCATGTTTTTACTCCAGTATTTTTGTTTTATTTTGTGTCTTGGAAGTTGTTTACTACTGTAGCAACCTCTCCTTATCTTAGTTTTGTGTTTTGTTGTGCCAAGTTAAGCCGTTGATAGAAAAGTAAGTACTAGATTTGGATTACTGCACAGTTCCAGATTTCATTGCTGTCACGAATCTGGGTCCACCTCCCTGTAGGTAGCTCCGAAAATTAAGCCAATTTACGTGCATGATCCTCAGATATGTACGCAACTTTCATTCAATTTAAGCATTTTCATTTGAGCAAGTCTGGTGCCATTTTAAAATTCGTCAATACGAACTGTTCTGTTTTGACAGATTCTGCCTTTTATTTCGCATTGCCCCTTTTGCTATGTTGGATGAATTTCTTTGATCCACTAATGTCCAGTAGCATTATGCAATGTCCAGAAGTGTTAAGAATGATTGTGTCACCTCTGAATATGTCAATTTATATTGTGCACTAACCCTCTAATGAGTTGTTTCGAGTTTGGTGTGGAGGAAGTTTTCAAGGATCAAGAGAGGAGTATGATGCAACATGATCAAGGAGAGTGAAAGCTCTAAGCTTGGGGATGCACCCGGTGGTTCACCCCTGCATATATCAAGAAGACTCAAGCGTCTAAGCTTGGGGATGCCCAAGGCATCCCCTTCTTCATCGACAACATTATCAGGTTCCTCCCCGAAACTATATTTTTATTCCATCACATCTTATGTGCTTTTTCTTGGAGCGTCGGTTTGTTTTTGTTTTTGTTTTGTTTGAATAAAATGGATCCTAGCATTCACTTTATGGGAGAGATACACGCTCCGCTGTAGCATATGGACAAGTATGTCCTTGGTTTCTACTCATGGTATTCATGGCGAAGTTTCTCCTTCGTTAAATTGTTATATGGTTGGAATTGGAAAATGATACATGTAGTAATTGCTATAAATGTCTTGGGTAATGTGATACTTGGAAATTGTTGTGCTCATGTTTAAGCTCTTGCATCATATGCTTTGCACCCATTAATGAAGAAATACATAGAGCATGCTAAAATTTGGTTTGCATATTTGGTTTCTCTAAGGTCTAGATAATTTCTAGTATTGAGTTTGAACAACAAGGAAGACGGTGTAGAGTCTTATAATGTTTTCAATATGTCTTTTATGTGAGTGTTGCTGCACCGGTTCATCCTTGTGTTTGTTTCAAATAAGCCTTGCTAGCCTAAACCTTGTATCGAGAGGGAATACTTCTCATGCATCCAAAATACTTGAGCCAACCACTATGCCATTTGTGTCCACCATACCTACCTATACTACATGGTATTTTCCCGCCATTCCAAAGTAAATTTCTTGAGTGCTACCTTTAAAATTCCATCATTCACCTTTGCAATATATAGCTCATGGGACAAATAGCTTAAAAACTATTGTGGTATTGAATATGTAATTATGCACTTTATCTCTTATTAAGTTGCTTGTTGTGCGATAACCATGTTTACTGGGGACGCCATCAACTATTCATTGTTGAATTTCATGTGAGTTGCTATGCATGTTCGTCTTGTCTGAAGTAAGGGCGATCTACACTGAGTTGAATGGTTTGAGCATGCATATTGTGAGAGAAGAACATTGGGCCGCTAACTAAAGCCATGATTCATGGTGGAAGTTTTAGTTTTGGACAAATATCCTCAAGTCTCTAATGAGAAAAGAATTAATTGTTGTTGAATGCTTAAAGCATTAAAAGAGGAGTCCATTATCTGTTGTCTATGTTGTCCCGGTATGGATGTCTAAGTTGAGAATAATCAAAAGCGAGAAATCCAATGCGAGCTTTCTCCTTAGACCTTTGTACAGGCGGCATAGAGGTACCCCTTTGTGAAACTTGGTTAAAGCATATGTATTGCGGTGATAATCCAGGTAGTCCAAGCTAATTAGGACAAGGTGCGGGCACTATTGGTACACTATGCATGAGGCTTGCAACTTATAAGATATAATTTACATGATGCATATGCTTTATTACTACCGTTGACAAAATTGTTTCATGTTTTCAAAATCAAAAGCTCTAGCACAAATATAGCAATCGATGCTTTTCCTCTATGAGGACCATTCTTTTACTTTCAATGTTGAGTCAGTTCACCTATTTCTCTCCACCTCAAGAAGCAAACACTTGTGTGAACTGTGCATTGATTCCTACATACTTGCTTATTGCACTTATTATATTACTCTATGTTGACAATATCCATGAGATATACATGTTACAAGTTGAAAGCAACCGCTGAAACTTAATCTTCTTTTGTGTTGCTTCAATACCTTTACATTGAATTATTGCTTTATGAGTTAACTCTTATGCAAGACTTATTGATGCTTGTCTTGAAGTGCTATTCATGAAAAGTCTTTGCTTTATGATTCACCTGTTTACTCGTGTCATATATATTGTTTTGATCGCTGCATTCACTACATATGCTTTACAAATAGTATGATCAAGATTATGATGGCATGTCACTCTAGAAATTATCTGTGTTATCGTTTTACCTGCTCGGGACGAGCAGAACTAAGCTTGGGGATGCTGATACGTCTCCGACGTATCGATAATTTCTTATGTTCCATGCCACATTATTGATGTTATCTACATGTTTTATGCACACTTTATGTCATATTCGTGCATTTTCCGGAACTAACCTATTAACAAGATGCCGAAGTGCCGATTCGTTGTTCTCGCTGTTTTTGGTTTCGAAATCCTAGTAAGGAAATATTCTCGGAATTGGACGAAATCAAAGCCCGGGGGCCTATTTTTCCACGAAGCTTCCGAAGTCCGAAGGAGAGACGAAGAGGGGCGACGAGGGGGCCACACCCTAGGGCGGCGTGGCCCCCCTTGGCCGCGCGGCCCCGTGGTGTGGGGCCCCCGTGCCGCCTCTTGACCTGCCCTTCCGCCTACAAATAGCCTCCGTGACGAAACCCCCGCACCGAGAGCCACGATACGGAAAACCTTCCGGAGACGCCGCCGCCGCCGATCCCATCTCGGGGGATCCAGGAGATCGCCTCCGGCACCCTGCCGGAGAGGGGAATCATCTCCCGGAGGACTCTACGCCGCCATGGTCGCCTCCGGTGTGATGTGTGAGTAGTCTACCCCCGGACTATGGGTCCATAGCAGTAGCTAGATGGTTGTCTTCTCCCCATTGTGCTATCATTGTCGGATCTTGTGAGCTGCCTATCATGATCAAGATCATCTATATGTAATTCTATATGTTGCGTTTGTTGGGATCCGATGAATAGAGAATACTTGTTATGTTGATTATCAAAGTTATGCTTATGTGTTGTTTATGATCTTGCATGCTCTCCGTTACTAGTAGATGCTCCGGCCAAGTAGATGCTTGTAACTCCAAGAGGGAGTATTTATGCTCGATAGTGGGTTCATGCCCGCATTGACACCGGGACGAGTGATGAAAGTTCTAAGGTTGTGTTGTGCTGTTGCCACTAGGGATAAAACATTAGTGCTATGTTCAAGGATGTAGTCACTAGTTACATTACGCACCATACTTAATGCAATTGTATGTTGCTTGCAACTTAATACTGGAGGGGGTTCGGATGATAACCTAAAGGTGGACTTTTTAGGCATAGATGCAGTTGGATGGCGGTCTATGTACTTTGTCGTAATGCCCAATTAAATCTCACTATACTCATCATGATATGTATGTGCATGGTCATGCTCTCTTTATTTGTCAATTGCCCAACTCGTAATTTGTTCACCCAACATGCTCGTTCGTCTTATGGGAGAGACACCTCTAGTGAACTCGTGGACCCCGGTCCAATTCTCTTTACTCGAAATACAACCTACCGCAATACTTGTTCTACTCGTTTTCTCGCAAACAATCATCTTCCACACAATACGGTTAATCCTTTGTTACAGCAAGCCGGTGAGATTGACAACCTCACCGTTTCGTTGGGGCAAAGTACTTTGGTTGTGTTGTGCAGGTTCCACGTTGGCGCCGGAATCCCCGGTGTTGCGCCGCACTACATCCCGCCGCCATCAACCTTCAACGTGCTTCTTGGCTCCTCCCGGTTCGATAAACCTTGGTTTCTTTCCGAGGGAAAACTTGCTGCTGTGCGCATCATACCTTCCTCTTGGGGTTGCCCAACGAACGTGTGAAATACACGCCATCAAGCTCTTTTTCTGGCGCCGTTGCCGGGGAACGAAGAAAAGTTACACCACAAAGATTTTCAACTCCCACGTCAACAGTACTCGAAGCTATTTCCTTTACATCCTGCAATTGCATCTTTTTGTTTCTTGTTTTACACTAGTTTGGCATAATGGAAAGCAACATGGAGCTTTTTATTCTTTTTCCTGAGTTAAGACATGGATGGTTTGATCCGAAAATTAAAAAACCCATGGAACATATTAGTATGAATACTTTGAACACCATTGTTGCTAATGATATGGAAAATTCTAAGCTTGGGGAAGCTGGCTTTGATGAGCATGATATTTTTAGTCCCCCAAGCATTGAGGAGAAAATTTACTTTGATGATACTTTACCTCCTATTTATGATGATTATAATGATAGTGGTCTTTTGGTGCCGCCTGTTATGGAGGATAAATTTGATTATGATTATAATATGCCTCCTATATTTGATGATGAGAACAATAATGATAGCTACTTTGTTGAATTTGCTCCCACTACAATTAATAAGAATGACTATGCTTATGTTGGGAGTAGTAATAATTTTATGCATGAGACTCATGATAAGAATGCTTTATGTGATAGTTATATTGTTGAGTTTGCTCATGATGCTACTGGATATTATTATGAGAGAGGAAAATATGGTTGTAGAAATTTTCATGTTGCTAAATCACCTCTCTATGTGCTGAAATTTTTGAAGCTACACTTGTTTTATCTTCTTATGCTTGCCACTTTGCTCTTCATGAACTTGTTTATTTACAAGATTCCTTTTCATAGGAAGCATGTTAGGCTTAAATGTGTTTTGAATTTGCCTCTTGATTCTCTCTTTTGCTTCAACTACTATTTCTTGCGAGTGCATCATTAAAATTGCTGAGCCCATCTTAATAAGTACTATACTAAAGTGTAACACACTTCATTTTTCTCATAATTTTGAGTTTCATTTTTGATTAACACCAAGCTGACACGTATGTGTTTTGAATGTTTTGATTTCTGCAGGGTATTCTCTGTGTGCACCTTTGTTACCGTCTACAAATTTTTGTGAGGCTCAAAGTTCACATGTGGCTGATCCATGGATACTTTCTTTTAAATCCTGATTCTCTGTTGGTGGGTTCGTGGGTGCATTGTTGTGTGTCTTTAGCGGTGACGCGGTTTAGGATATTGTGCCCAGTCAAAGCGGTGGTGTACTCGGTGTTGCTCCTTCCTGTCATCAATCGGCTCTCTTCCCTAACCATCTCTTTTCCTCTTCTCCCCTTTTTCTTCTCTCCCAAATTTCACCGGAAATCCTAGACCTACGGACGAGTTGCAACGGACTTGTGTAGCATTACTCAAATTTCACTCAAGCTACGGGAGCTCCTTCCTAACCTCAGGTTTGCTATTCACATCTCGCCGCCGGTCGGCCGGTCCGCCCGCGCGCCGTCCCCGCCCCTCGGACAACCCGCCGCGCTCTCCTGGCTCGGCGACGACCCCCGACCGTCCTCCCGGTGCTTTTCTCCTCCCTCCCGCCCCACGCCCGCGACGCGCTCTCGGTCGCAGCGTGCCGCCACAAGGCATGCGAGGCGGATAACCCGCCGCTCGCCGTGGCCGCGCTCTCCTGGCTCGGCGGCGACCTCCGTTCTGCATCCTCCGCACCATCCTCCCAGCGAGTTCACCTCCCTCCGTCCCACGCCTGTGGCGCGACGCCACAAGCCATGCGAGGACGCGCTCGACGGCTAGGTAGCCAAGTACCAGGCCACATACGCCGGAAGTTGGCGTGCGAGAAGACTAAGGGGTTCACCGAAACGGTCGCTGAGGACGTGTGCAAGATGGCGCGCGGTGGGCCGACAAGCTGCGGTGCCGCGCCATGGAGGCCGCCCTGAAGGAGATGCTCTCGCCGGTGCAGGCCAAGGAGTTTCTCAAGGCCGTTGAGGACATCGCCGCCATGGTCAGGCGCCACGGGACGAGGGCGAGGGGCCCCCGACGGTGGATCCGTCTCATGTATAATTCGCATCTTCATTCTTCTAAGTTGATTTGCCTTTCCTTTTTGCTCCCCTTCTAATCTGACGAACGTCGGCGTGTGTTTGCAGGAAAGCGCAAGGGTGTCGATTCGTTCAGCATCAGCGTCTGCAGCGACGCGGATTTGAGTGGAGGATGCCATGTGGAGCTAGCGTTGATGTTGGGCTCCAATTCTCACTTTTCCTTGTTGGTGAACAGGAGAGGTAGGGGCCGCTGGTAGCCAAGCTGTGAAACGTGCACCCGATCTTGCCCCATTTGCACCTTTCGCAGGTACCCTATCCACACACCAGTATCTTCCCCTTGATTTGCCCTCTCCTCTCCTCCATTTTGATTCAATCCTCTTAACTTCTCATTTTTGGTGCGTGCAGATGCTTTTTAATCTATGCATATAAGGTGCTTGATAAAACTCCAAGCAGGTCGACATGGAAGAGCTATGAATTTGCCCTCTCCTCTCCTCCGATTTGATTCAATCTTCTTAACTTCTCATTTTTGGTGTCTCGCAGATGCTTTTTAATCTATGCATATAAGGTGCTTGGTAAAACTCCAAGCAGGCTGACATGGAAGAGCTATGAAAATCACCTTCTCGAGGTGATTTTTTTGCAGCATTCTTGTGACACGAATTAAATAATAGGATATGCTCGATATTTCCAATGTGATAGGGACTTCCCTATTGAGCCTCGTGCGATAGATGTTTTGTATCAACATAAGGGGGAGTTCCTCTTCAATGCTCAACGGCAGAAATGGGTGGTTTGCTTGCTGTAGATACTGTTCGATATCCTATAATGTTGTTCCTAGAGATGATCAATTACTAAAATTTAGAAAAAAAAACTGTTGTTTCTATTACCAATTGGTACTTTCTTGCTTTGCGATCTTTTAATAACTCCCTTTTCTTGCCATTCAGAACTGAGGCCGCTTTTGTTACTATGCTAGGTTCTGGATTCTTATTTTGTGTTATCCAATGAATATCATCGAAAATGCGGATAATGATGCGATGGTAAGACTTGAAGTAATATACAGCACACTTAGTATCATTAGAAATTAATACCGTGATGTTGTTCATGTCACTCCACCTAGATCTTCATGATATTATTGATCTTCAGGTTGATCCTCTTGATAAGAAATAAATCAGTACAAAACTAGGCCTATTTATTATGTTTGTGTGTAAATGCTCCCTCGCTTGTTCTCTGTCATTGCTAGATTTGTCTTGATGTTGGTAAAAAAAACTATTCAGGTGATGTTAGTCCGTTGCTTAATTAATTTGTTGTTTTACTATCACCAATTTATGTGGCTAATCATGAATGAGAAGGATAAAAGGAGCCCAACAATACTTCGTGAAAGTGGTTGCATCTCGGTGAACTTTCTCCTACATTCCCTCCTCTTCCTTACCTCTTTTCTGCACTTCTTTTCTGTCCATACCCTGGTCAGATCATGCAACGGCTGCCATATTGTTCCCTGTTTTCCATTACTTATACAGCTAAGAAATCGGGTAATAGAAAGGAATATCTCTTATAAGTCGTTTCAGCAAAAAAAAAACTTATAAGGTTAGCACATCATGCTTTTACATGTGTACTTCTCCTTATCTGTAAATTATTTTCCCTTCCGATGTTGTCAAGAAACACTTGTCCATCCGTCTCTGACATACAAAGATGCTGTACTAAGGAATTGTCTCATCCTTTCGGTCATGTGTAGTAATATTTACATTTGAATGAAAGTAAGTAGTATCAGTTTATATCTACATTTGAATGAAAGGAAGCGATGATCGGTTTAGCTGGCTTGACGAACTCTGTAATGAGATCAGAAACACTGTTAATATTATGCAACACAATACTCTGCAGTAAGCTTTTGTTTTCTCCATTTACAAATCAGCCAACAACCAAGCAGTTCACTTTAATTTCTATAGGAAACTAACGATGTTTCAACTGTGGAGAAGATACAAATGTTCTATGTTCGTCATCCAATAAATGCTAAAGAGAAGATCATCTGCATGGTATAACTTACTAAATCTATCTTCTAGGATTAAGAAAATGATATGATGCTTGGACTTCGTCTATTCTCATTTAAGATTTACTCCTGCATTTCACGAAATCATGTCTAATAGTGCAAGGTTACATACATTTGCTCGTATGGGTGCATGTTTTTTTTAATTTATTATTATTATTATCTGTCAATTTTGGAGGAGATATCGGTGGTGTTTACGCTGTCCTAATATGCGAATCTGTATATATCGGGCACACCATTAATATGCAAATCTGTATACATTTGCTTGGACTTTGTTTTGGTTAGTGCTTGAAGAAGGAAAATTATGTACTGTGTTTTAGTTGATGATCAGTCCCCGAGTTGGGTGACAAAGTTTGACCTTCTGTTTTTCAGAGCGCAAGGTATCATCTACGCAACACTGTGCTCAGTACATTTAATACTTGGTGCCACAACCATTTGTTGTTCTACAATCCACACCTCTTCATTACCTCTGATCCTTCCATTCCGACTAATGATTTTTTCAAGAGATTCATACCGACTATGGGCAAGTCCCGACAAACCGAGAAGATAAAAAAGATAGATAATGTGCAATGGGATACATTGGAAGTGTACTCCACCTAATTTCGTAATTCTGATCATATTTTCTCGCTATAAGCGATGTAGTATATGATCCATTCTCTCGAAAATTATTCCGTTCGTTCTTACTTGGCGCAATGCTCGCAATTTTCCCCGCCAATAACTTAGCTTCACTATCCGTAGTTTACAGAAAGAGTGAGATCAAGAAAAGGTTTGAAGATACTTGCAATGGATGAGAATGGTACCCCCACCATGGAAACAAGAAACATTATATATCAACTGTACATAAACGGAAGTACTGGACTATGTGTAGAAATGCTCACTGTGCCCTACACGTGCAGGAATGTTTGTTTGTGTTCTTATGCTTTTTCATTTAAATATGATGTGAAGTCAGCAATCCATACTGTTTGTTTTTCCTTTGTTTTCAAGATGCATTTCATCAACAATGCCAGGTGATTAGTGATATCTTTTCGCTATGGCTTCCTGGGAGGATGTGCTATGAGACGTATGGCTGTTGTGCTTCTTACAATGAAGTTTTTTTTTGTGATTCTTACAGTTGATCTGTAGGCTTAGGTGTAATTGATCTTGCTGGTCGTGTGCTCAACTTTTTCTGGTGCCCATGGTTGATCTATAGGCTTACCTGTAGCTGATCTTGCTATCCGTGGGTTTGACAAATCTTCCTTTGAAGTGTCCAGGTGGTCTGTACCCTCTACCCTGTAAGGCTGTACCGTAGTTTTTTTTGTAACAACAGCGACTGTTGTGTGCTTGGTAACTTGTGGATGATTTTTCCTAGCGACTGGTGGTAGATTTACAGTTGATCCGTGATACGTCCAATTTGCATCACTATTTTATATCATAATTTGCTGTTATTCATTGATATATTTCATATTGGGACACAATACTTATGTTATTTCATCTATTTTGCATGTTTCATCATTATTGAAGGATCGAACACCGGAGCCAGGATTCTGCTGGAAAAAGCACCGTCAGAACGCAATATTTCGGAAGATCAACTCTGGAAGGAAATTATACCAAAAATCCTATTTTTCAAGATGACGAAGGAAGCCAGAAGGAGGGACCAGGAGGAGCCAGGGTGGGCCCACACCCTAGGGCGGCGCGGCCCAAGCCCTGGCCGTGCCGGCCTATGGTCTGGGGGGCCCACGACCCCCTTCGCCTCCTTTTCTTCGCGAAAACCTTCGTCCCGAAGACCTAAGCCAGAGGGGGTACCTGACGAAGAGTTACAGCCGCCTCTGCGGGGCGGAGAACACCAGAGAGAAAAGAGCTCTCCGGCGGGCAGGAATCCGCCGGGGAAATTCCCTCCGGGAGGGGGAAATCGACGCCATCGTCACCGTCATCGAGCTGGACATCATCGCCATCACCATCATCATCATCTCCACCATCATCACCGCCATCTCCTCCGCAGCACCTCGTCACCGCCGTAGCAATTTGGGTTTGATCTTGATTGTTTGATAGGGGAAACTCTCCCGGTATCGATCTATACTTGTTGTTGATGCTATTGAGTGAAACCATTGAACCAAGTTTATGTTCAGATTGTTATTCATCATCATATCACCTCTGATCATGTTCCATATGATGTCTCGTGAGTAGTTCGTTTAGTTCTTGAGGACATGGGTGAAGTCTAAATGTTAGTAGTGAACTATGGTTGAGTAATATTCAATGGTGTGATATTTAAGTTGTGGTGTTATTCTTCTAGTGGTGTCATGTGAACGTCGACTACATGACACTTCACCATTTATGGGCCTAGGGGAATGCATCTTGTACTCGTTTGCTAATTGCGGGGTTGCCGGAGTGACAGAAACCTAAACCCCCGTTGGTATATCGATGCAGGAGGGATCGCAGGATCTCAGAGTTTAAGGCTCGTGGTTAGATTTATTCTTAATTACTTTCTTGTAGTTGCGGATGCTTGCAAGGGGTATAATCACAAGTATGTATTAGTCCTAGGAAGGGCGGTACATTAGCATAGGTTCACCCACACAACACTTATCATAACAATGAAGATTATTTAGCCGTATGTAGCGAAAGCACTAGACTAAAATCCCGTGTGTCCTCGAGAACGTTTGGTCATTATAAGTAAACAAACCGGCTTGTCCTTTGTGCTAAAAAGGATTGGGCCACTCGCTGCAATTGTTACTCTCGCACTTTACTTACTCGTACTTTATTCAACTCGTTACATCAAAACCCCCGAATACTTGTCTCGTGAGCATTTACAGTGAATCCTTCATCGAAACCGCTTGTCAACACCTTCTCGCTCCTCGTTGGGATCGACATTCTTACTTATCGAAGATACTACGATACACCCCCTATACTTGTGGGTCATCAAGACTATTTTCTCGGCGCCGTTGCCGGGGAGTGAAGCGCTATTGGTAAGTGGAATTGGTAAGGAAAACCTTTATCGTTGTGCTGATTTTATTTCTCGCTCGCTGCTATAAGTCATTATGGAGAGATCTTCTCTTCATTTTCTATTTGGGAAATCTACTACTACTGCAACGGTAGTGGATGAGGCGCCAGGTGAGGAAGTAATACCATATAAAATACCTATGAAAATTATTGAACGTGTTATGGATAACCGCTATGAAGGGGATGGAACTGTCCACCCCGGTGATCATTTACTCGTTTTTGCATGAATTATGCGGGTTATTCAAATGTGCAGGTATTGCTATGGATGAAGTGAGGAAGAAATTATTCTCTTTATCGCTGTCCGGTAAGGCGGCGCATTGGTATAAATTACTCGGATAATGGGGATTCTCTTGAATGGAATGATATTGTGCCCCGGTTTTATTCTAAGTTCTATCCTCCAAGTGAAATTCACAAGGATCGGAATCGCATATATAATTTTTGGCCTCATGATGGAGAGAGTATTGCCCAAGCTTGGGGGAGATTGAAGTCTTTAATGCTCAAATGCCCCATTCATGAGCTTCCCGGTAATGTTATTATTGATAATTTCTATGCAAGACTTTCTTTTCAAGACAAGACCTTGCTCGGATACTTCTTGTTCTGGATCATTTACACGCAACAAAGAAGAGTTTAAAAGGGACCTTCTTGATCGGATCCAAGAAAATACCGAAGGTTGGGAGAACGACAAGGATAGAGAATAGGTATAATTTATGATTATAAATGCATTGAAGCTTTTATGGATACTGATAAATTTCGTAATATGAGTGCTACATATGGTCTTGATTCTCAAGTTGCTGTAAATCTTTATAGAGCTTTTGCCTCTCATTATGAATTGCCTAAGAAGAATTTTGATAAGTATCATGAACCGTATAAAGATAAAATTGATTCATCTATTAATAAATGCGTTGTAGTTGAAACTGCTGATCATGTTATTCCTGAAGCTTATATTGAAAAAACTCCTTTTCCTCGCTAAAATGAAAGAGTACTCGTTATAAATAGTGCGGTTCATAAAAGTGAAAAGAAAACTAGAGAACCTGAAGAACAAATAAAAGTTGAACCTGCTGTTGCAATAGTTAAAGATCTTGTGACTGAAAATGTGGAGGATGGTCATATTATTTTCTGTGAAGATGCTTCTAATATTGTTTCGCATCCTAATAAACCCAAACAAGCTAGTATTCCTATGATGTCTGTTAAAATTGGTGATCATTGCTATTATGGATTATGTGATATTGGTGCGAGTGTTAGTGCTATTCCGTATGAGCTTTACACGGAGATTATGCACGAAATTGATTCTTGTGAACTTGAAGATATTGATGTGGTTATTCAGCTGGCTAATAGAGAAACTATTTCACCAATTGGTATTGTTCGAGATGTGGAAGTTTTATGCGGTAAGATTAAATATCCTGCTGACTTTTTGGTACTTGGTTCTGCCGCTAGTGATTATTGTCCTATTATTTTTGGTAGACCTTTTCTAAATACTTGTGGAGCTATTATAGATTGCAAGAAAGAGATAATTTTGACTAAATTTGCTGGTGAATCTTATGAGTTTAACTTCTCTAAATTTACTAAAACTCCTTATAAAGCTGATTTGCCTAGTAATGATTTTAAAATGGAGCAATGTGCATCTATTGTTCTTGTTCCTAATAATCCTTTGCAGCAACATTTGGAGGATAGCGAGAGTGAAATTTTTAGGAAAGAAAGAGAGGAGCTTGAGGAGATTTTTCTTCGCCAACCTATTCTCAAGCATGATTTACCGGTGGAAGATTTGGGTACAACACCGCCACCAAAGGAAGATCCTGTTTTTGATTTAAAGCCTTTACCCGATAATCTTAAATATGCTCATATTGATGATAAGAAAATATATCCTGTTATTATTAGTTCTAAGCTTACGTAGTTTGAAGAAGAAAGATTATTGCAAATATTGAAGAAGCACCGAGGAGCTATTGGCTACACTCTTGATGATTTGAAGGGGATTTCTCCGTCTATTTGCCAACATGCTATTAATATGGAAGATGATGCAAAGCCTGTTGTTGAACCTCAGCGTCGTCTAATTCCGAAGATGAAGGAAGTGGTAAGGAATGAGGTATTACGACTTCTTGAAGCAGGTATTATATATCCTATTGCCGATAGTAGATGGGTTAGTCCTGTGCATTGCGTTCCCAAGAAAGGAGGTATGACTCGTTGTGCCTAATGATAATGATGAGCTCATTCCTCAAAGAGTAGTTGTAGGGTATAGAATGTGCATTGATTTTCGAAAAGTTAATAAAGTTACTAAGAAAGATCATTACCCTTTACCATTTATTGATCAAATGTTAGAAAGATTGTCTAAAAATACTCATTTTTGCTTTCTTGATGGTTATTCCGGGTTTTCGCAAATTGCTGTTAAAGCTAAAGATCAAGAGAAAACCACTTTTACTTGTCCCTATGGAACTTATGCTTATAGGCGTATGCCCTTTGGTTTATGTAATGCTCCTGCTACTTTTCAAAGATGCATGTCCTGCTATTTTTCATGGTTTTTGCGAGAGTATTGTAGAGGTATTCATGGATGATTTTTCCGTCTATGGGAATTCTTTTGATAGTTGCTTGCGAAACCTTGATAAAGTTTTGCAGAGATGTGAAGAAACTAACCTTGTTCTTAATTGGGAGAAATGCCACTTTATGGTTAATGAAGGAATTGTATTGGGACATAAAATTTCTGAGAGAGGTATTGAAGTTTATAGAGCTAAAGTTGAAGCAATTGAGAAGATGCCCTATCCGAGGGACGTTAAAGGTATTCGTAGTGTTCTTGGTCATGCTGGGTTTTATAGGAGGTTTATTAAAGATTTCTCCAAGATTTCAAAACCTCTTACTAATCTTCTTCAAAAAGATGTACCATTTGTTTTTGATGATGATTGTAAAGAAGCTTTTGAAACTCTTAAGAAAGCCTTAACAACTGCTCCTATAGTCGAACCTCCTGATTGGAATTTACCCTTTGAAATTATGTGTGATGCTAGTGATTTTGCTGTAGGCGCTGTTCTTGGACAGCGAGTAGATAAAAAACTGAATGTTATTCATTATGCTAGTAAAACTCTTGATGCTGCTCAAAGAAATTATGCTACAACTGAAAAGGAATTATTAGCCGTAGTCTTTGCTTGTGATAAATTTAGATCTTATATTGTTGACTCAAAAGTTACTATTCATACTCGATCATGCCGCAATTAGATACCTAATGACAAAGAAAGATGCTAAGCCGAGGCTTATTAGATGGGTACTTCTTTTGCAAGAATTTGATTTACATATTGTAGATAGGAAAGGTGCTCGATAATCCCGTTGTCGACAATTTGTCTAGATTGGAAAATATTGCTTATGATCCTGTTCCCGTTAATGATAGTTTTCCAAATGAACAATTGGCTGTAATAAAGGTGAGCTCGCGAGACAGATCCTTGGTATGCTGATTATGCTAACTTTATTGTTTCCAAGTACTTGCCTCCAACCTTTTCAGCTAAGCAAAGGAGGAAATTCTTTTATGATTTGAGGCATTATTTCTGGGATGACCCACACTTATATAAAGAAGGAGTGGATGGTATTATGCGAAGATGTGTTCCCGAATATGAACAACAAGAGATATTGAGTAAATGTCATGGTAGTGCTTATGGAGGACATCACGCCGGAGAAAGAACCGCGCAAAAAGTTCTACAATCAGGTTTTTATTGGCCAACTCTATTCAAAGATGCGAGAAAGTTTATTTTATCTTGTGATGAATGCCAAAGGGTTGGTAATATCTCCAGACGCAATGAAATGCCTATGAATTATACTCTTGTTATTGAACCGTTTGATTGTTGGGGATTTGACTTTATGGGACCTTTTCCGTCTTCGGAAGGTAACACTCACATACTTGTTGCTGTTGATTACGTTACTAAATGGGTGGAAGCTATACCTACAAAAAGCGCTGATGGTGAGACCTCTTTAAAAATGCTTTTATATATTATTTTTCCTAGATTTGGAGTACCTAGATATATTATGACTGATGGAGGTTCTCATTTTATTCATGGAGGTTTTAGAAAAACTCTTGCTAAGTATGGTATTAATCATAGAATTGCTTCCGCCTATCATCCTCAAACTAGTGGTCAAGTAGAATTATCAAATAGAGAGATTAAATCTATTTTGGGAAAGACCGTTAATAAAATTAGAAAGAATTGGGCTAGTAAATTGAAGGATGCACTTTGGGCTTATAGAACTGCTTATAAAAACCCCATGGGAATGTCACCGTATAAAATGGTTTATGGGAAAGCATGTCATTTACCTTTAGAACTAGAGCACAAAGCTTATTGGGCTGTTAGAGAATTAAATAAAGATCCTAAACTTGCCGGTGATAAGAGGTTGCTACAATTGAGTTCTCTAGATGAATGGAGAAGTGAAGCTTATGAAAATGCTAAACTCTTTAAAGAAAAAGTTAAAAAATGGCATGATAGGAGGATTATCAAAAGAGAGTTTAATATTGGGGATAAAGTCCTATTGTATCGGTCTCGTCTCAGATTCTTTGCAGGGAAATTACTCTCGAAATGGGAAGGACCATATGTTGTCGAGGAGGTGTATCGCTCGGAGCAATCAAAATTAGTTCTCTCCAAGGCAATGCTACGCAAGTGGTGAATGGACAAAGACTCAAGCATTATATCTCGGGTGATTCCTATAATGTTGATGTTGATATTATTCAAGTGGAAACACCGGAAGCTTTCATCAAAGGGCAAATTGACGAATCCGCCGTAACTCGACTTTGAATAGGTAACAAGCATCGGTAATGAAAAGTACGCAATTTACTTTCCGAACAATATTTTTGCTGTTTTTGGAAAATATGAGAAATTACGAGTTCGAAACGGAGTGGAAAGGACGCACGAGGGCGTGGCACCATAGGCCGGCGCGACCTAGCCAGGGCCCGCGCCGCCCTATGGTTTGGCCGCCCCGTCGCTCCTTTCCGACTCTGGTTCGATCTGGTACTTTCCGTTTGTCGTGAAAGATTTTGCTATATAATCCCCCGGACCCCTGGAGGTCCGTATATCGTGTTCTCGACGTGTTTTGTTTCGAGCTGTTTCTGCCAGGATCTGTTTTCAGTTTAGAAGCACCATGGTCTCCAAGAACAAGGGCAAGGAGCTTCCGGATGAAGATGATCGGGATCTTGGGTGGAAAGAGGAAGACAAGGACGTCAAGGAAGAGGATGAAGAAGAGGTGGAGGAAGATTCGCACGCACACCCGCGTGCTACCATTGCAAGCATCAAGGTGGTGGACAACACTTTAAGTGCAAATAAGAGCGCAAGAATTCGCACTGGAGGAGCGGTTCCACGTCATTATCTAGCTCCGAAAACATCTCCATCAGGCACTCATCACCCCTTCCGCAATCTAATTTTCAATAATCAAATTGAAGGGACTCCCAAGGCAGCATTGCCTAGCCAGTGGGATATAGATCGTTCTAACACTGCAGGAGAGAAGGAGCCTGAAGCTGAAGAGTGGGGAAATAACTCCAAGAGCTGGGACTCGCCATTAGACGGACTCTCTAACCGCGTCGAGCACAATTCGGAGATGATTCGCAATCTCATATACAGGATTGACGAGCTTCAGGAGCTTATTGAGAAGCTTGTCGGAATTCATCACCACCATCGCCGAAGGAGTAATTCATCATCGGTATTGGCATCCCCTTGGTTTGTTCCAAGCTTGGGGAGTGCCGCGGTATCACATTATCACTACCTTTTACTTTTGTTGTCAAGTAGTGTCATATCATGAATAGGGAAGTTATCGTATAAGATAGGTTGCGTTTGGAAGTATCTCTCCTTTAGTTATCTATGTATCCCTTGGTGTGAGTTATCGATATGGAATATTAATGAGAAGTCTTATCATTTACATATTGCACATCTTATTTTAGTTTGCAATCTCTATGATTCATCTTGTTGTTAGTATTGGTATCACTTTGGGAGCATTGAATAAATCTATTTGGTTTTGGCAAACTTAGCATTGGTCAATAGCAACAACACTTTGAGGTTTAAGTAGAAAAGAGAAATACATGTAGATGTTTCATTGTCTTTCTTGTTAGCTCATAGCTTACTATTCTGAAGTTAAAATTGTTTGTGCTTACAAGGAAGATGCATGATTGTTTCTATCATATGTATATTAGTTTGTTTCCCTCGACTCTTATGCTTGCTAATTAACCTTGCTAGCCAAAGACCTGTACTGAGAGGGAATACTTCTCGTGCATCCAAACCTTAACCCAAACCTATGTCATTTGTGTCCATCATACCTACCTATTACATGGTATTTTCTGCCATTCCAAGTAAATACTTCATGTGCTACCTTTAAATAATTCAAAACTTAGTATCTCTTATTTGTGTCAATGTTTCATAGCTCATGAGGAAGTATGTGGTGTTTTATCTTTCAATCTTGTTGGGCAACTTCCACCAATGGACTAGTGGCTTCATCCGCTTATCCAATAATTTTGCAAAAAGAGCTGGCAATGGGATTCCCAGTCCCAAATTAATTGAACTAAATAGACACTCCTCCATGGTATGTGATTGATGGACGGCACCCGAAGGATTCGGTTAGCCATGGCTTGTGTAAGCAAAGGTTGGGGGGAGTGTCATCAGCATCATAAAGCTAAAATAAAAGAGCACTCCTTCATGGTATGAGATTGTTGGCAGGCACCCGAGGATTCGGTTAGCCATGGTTTGTGTAAGCAAAGGTTGGAAGGAGTGCCACACAAAATAAAATAATATGGGAGCCGCTCTTAGGAGGTTGTCTGGCAAGGGGGTTAGAGTACCCGCTACCAGTCGTTGACAACAACAAACACCTCTCAAAATGTTACTTTTATTATCTCTATATGATTTCAAAACTGAAAAAGCTCTAGCACATGATTTAATCCCTGCTTCCCTCTGCGAAGGGCCTGTCTTTTACTTTATGTTGAGTCAGTAAACCTATTTCCCTCCATCTCAAGCAAGCATTTGAGTAGTTGTGATCAAATAATTATATTGTGATTTGCTTCATCATGTCTTTTATTCTTCCTTGTTTAGTACAAGTTTTATCTGAATGAATATAGCTTTGCAAGTTATCAATGATTATGAGAAGACCGTTATGATTGAGTATGCAAGTTGTGCCTTATCAACTTTAACATGAGAGCGCTGCTCAATGAGATAAATATAATCTGTTAATTGTTCTCTGACCAAGAACGAAGTTTGCCATCACCAATTATGATTTCTCATGCACCTTTACTTGTGATTACCTTATAATTGTTTCAATATGAGTTATAAGAGGTTGTTTACTATAATGTCCTGTGTGAATGAATGTGATGCTTCTTGTCCGTATTTTATTTATCGACTCTTCACTCCATAAACATGTGGTCCTGTCTATCGAGTTCAGTTTCGCTTGGGGACAAGCGAAGTCTAAGCTTGGGGGGAGTTGATACGTCCAATTTGCATCACTATTTTATATCATAATTTGTTGTTATTCATTGATATATTTCATATTGGGACATAATACTTATGTTATTTCATCTATTTTGGATGTTTCATCATTATTGGAGGATCGAACACCGGAGCCAGGATTCTGCTGGAAAAAGCACCGTCAGAACGCAATATTTCGGAAGATCAACTCTGGAAGGAAATTATACCAAAAATCCTATTTTTCAAGATGACGAAGGAAGCCAGAAGGAGGGACCAGGAGGAGCCAGGGTGGGCCCACACCCTAGGGCGGCGCGGCCCAAGCCCTGGCCGCGCCGGCCTATGGTCTGGGGGGCCCACGACCCCCTTCGCCTCCTTTTCTTCGCGAAAACCTTCGTCCCGAAGACCTAAGCCAGAGGGGGTACCTGACGAAGAGTTACAGCCGCCTCTGCGGGGCGGAGAACACCGAGAGAGAAAGAGCTCTCCGGCGGGCGAGGAATCCGCCGGGAAATTCCCTCCGGGAGGGGAAATCGACGCCATCGTCACCGTCATCGAGCTGGACATCATCGCCATCACCATCATCATCATCTCCACCATCATCACCGCCATCTCCTCCGCAGACACCTCGTCACCGCCGTAGCAATTTGGGTTTGATCTTGATTGTTTGATAGGGGAAACTCTCCCGGTATCGATCTATACTTGTTGTTGATGCTATTGAGTGAAACCATTGAACCAAGTTTATGTTCAGATTGTTATTCATCATCATATCACCTCTGATCATGTTCCATATGATGTCTCGTGAGTAGTTCGTTTAGTTCTTGAGGACATGGGTGAAGTCTAAATGTTAGTAGTGAACTATGGTTGAGTAATATTCAATGGTGTGATATTTAAGTTGTGGTGTTATTCTTCTAGTGGTGTCATGTGAACGTCGACTACATGACACTTCACCATTTATGGGCCTAGGGGAATGCATCTTGTACTCGTTTGCTAATTGCGGGGTTGCCGGAGTGACGAAACCTAAACCCCCGTTGGTATATCGATGCAGGAGGGATCGCAGGATCTCGCAGTTTAAGGCTGTGGTTAGATTTATTCTTAATTACTTTCTTGTAGTTGCGGATGCTTGCAAGGGGTATAATCACAAGTATGTATTAGTCCTAGGAAGGGCGGTATATTAGCATAGGTTCACCCACACAACACTTATCATAACAATGAAGATTATTTAGCCGTATGTAGCGAAAGCACTAGACTAAAATCCCGTGTGTCCTCGAGAACGTTTGGTCATTATAAGTAAACAAACCGGCTTGTCCTTTGTGCTAAAAAGGATTGGGCCACTCGCTGCAATTGTTACTCTCGCACTTTACTTACTCGTACTTTATTCAACTCGTTACATCAAAACCCCCGAATACTTGTCTGTGAGCATTTACAGTGAATCCTTCATCGAAACTGCTTGTCAACACCTTCTGCTCCTCGTTGGGATCGACATTCTTACTTATCGAAGATACTACGATACACCCCCTATACTTGTGGGTCATCAATCCGCTGTCCCTCTTGATGCTCCATATATGTGGGGATGTGGCTTTGTGTCGTTGTGGCTGACATAAATAAGATTGATAGATTGGAAGACCAACTCTGTTCTTTTTGTTTAATTCTTAATTAAGATTTTATCCAGTTGATGCCTTTTCCCCCTATAGACAAATCATTCCAGGTCTTAGAGCTACTTACATGAACACTACATCTACTCGGGCTATCAAATTACAACCCGAAGTAAATACATCTTCCAGGCACCATTGCTTATACATACTGCCACAAATCCCTTACAACCATCGATACATGAACACCTCATCTACTTGGGCCATCAAATTACAACCTGAAGTAAATACATCTTCTAGGCACCATTGCTTATCCATACTGCGACAAATCCCTTACAACCATGGATATCGTTTTACGGACATGCCTCTCTTGCAACCATCGATATCATCTTACGGGTGCGGCGAGTTCTTATAAATAACAAAGCAAGGCCATCACCACTACCATCTACCGCCCAAAAATAAAAACACCACTCTACTACGACCTCCAAAAAACCAAACAAACCCGATTCTTATTCGAAACTACAAATGGTGCCAAGGCTACGTGTAGCTTGGTATTCATAGAAATTCGGAAACAACAATTTAAAGTTTCAAAAAAATTCTGGAGAAATGTTCTTGATATAGGCAATGATGTATTCTACAAATATTCAAAACCTCAAAGCAAAATACTTAGTATTCCAGGCTACAAAATGACAAAATCTAACGATCTTGGGAGATTTGAAAAGTTGCTATTTCAGATCAACAATTCTGTTAATTTTGCATTGTCGAGAATATAGATTATCTCACGCTGATTTTTTGCATACTGATAGATTGAATAATTGTCTACATTTATAATTTTTGTTCATGTTCTTTTGATGTTTTAAATTGCTGATTTCGAATTGCCAAAAAAAACGGCTACATGTTGCATGTCCTACATTTTGCCACTCTCATTCTTATTAAGCAACAAATTAAACAAGTTAATTCCCCTAAGCGCGGCGTGCCGCCGCGCCTTTCTTTGCTAGTGGCTATAAAGAAAGAACTTCTTGGGAGATAACCCATGTGTTTATTTTACTACAGTAATTTTGTTTTATATTTGAGTTTTGGAAGTTGTTACTACTGTAGCAACCTCTCCTTATCTTAGTTTTTTTGCATTGTTGTGCCAAGTAAAGTCTTTGATAGTAAGGTTCATACTAGATTTAGATTACTGCGCAGAAACAGATTTCTTGCTGTCACGAATCTGGGCCTAATTCTCTGTAGGAAACTGAGAAAATTATGCCAATTTACGTGAGTGATCCTCAGATATGTACGCAACTTTCATTCAATTTGAGCATTTTCATTTGAGCAAGTCTGGTGCCTCTTCGAAATTCGTATTTACGGACTGTTCTGTTTTGACAAATTCTGCCTTTTATTTCGCATTGCCTCTTTTGCTATGTTGGATGGATTTCTTTGTTCCATTAACTTTCAGAAGCTTTGGGCAATGTCCAGAAGTGTTAAGAATGATTGTGTCACCTCTGAACATGTGAATTTTGATTATGCACTAACCCTCTAATGAGTTTGTTTCGAGTTTGGTGTGGAGGAAGTTTTCAAGGGTCAAGAGAGGAGGATGATACAATATGATCAAGAAGAGTGAAAGCTCTAAGCTTGGGGATGCCCCGGTGGTTCATCCCTGCATATTTCAAGAAGACTCAAGCATCTAAGCTTGGGGATGCCCAAGGCATCCCCTTCTTCATCGACAAAATTATCAGGTTCCTTCTCTTGAAACTATATTTTTATTCGGACACATCTTATGTACTTTACTTGGAGCGTATGTTTGTTTTGTTTTTGTTTTTGTTTGAATAAATGCTTGTGTGGGAGAGAGACACGCTCCGCTGGTTCATATGAACACATGTGTTCTTAGCTTTTAATTTTCATGGCGAAGGTTGAAACTGCTTCGTTAATTATTGTATGGTTGGAAACGGAAAATGCTACATGCAGTAATTGGTATGATGTCTTGAATAACTTGATACTTGGCAATTATTGTGCTCATGATTAAGCTCTTGCATCATATACTTTGCACCTATTAGTGAAGAAATACATAGATCTTGCTAAAATTTGGTTTGCATGATTGGTCTCTCTAAGGTCTAGATATTTTCTAGTAAGGGTTTGAACAACAAGGAAGACAGTGTAGAGTCTTATAATGCTTGCAATATGTTCTTATGTAAGTTTTGTTGTACTAGTTCATACTTGTGTTTGCTTCAAACAACCTTGCTAGCCTAAGCCTTGTATTGAGAGGGATTACTTCTCGTGCATCCAAATCCTTGAGCCAAAAACTATGCCATTTGTGTCCACCATACCTACCTACTACATGGTATTTCTCCGCCATTCCAAAGTAAATTGCTTGAGTGCTACCTTTAAAATTTCCATCATTTATCTTTGCAATATATAGCTCATGGGACAAATAGCCTAAAAACTATTGTGATATTGAATATGTACTTATGTATCTTATTTCTTATTAAGTTGCTTGTTGAGCCATAACCATGTTCCTGGGGACGCCATCAACTACCCTTTGTTGAATATCATGTGAGTTGCTATGCATGTTCGTCTTGTCTGAAGTAAGGGCGATTTACCATGAGTTGAATGGTTTGAGCATGCATATTATTAGAGAAGAACATTGGGCCGCTAACTAAAGCCATGATCCATGGTGGAAGTTTCAGTTTTGGACAAATATCCTCAATCTCATAAGAGAATATTAATTGTTGTTGAATGCTTATGCATTAAAGAGGAGTCCATTATCTGTTGTCTATGTTGTCCCGGTATGGATGTCTAAGCTGAGAATAATCAAAAGCGAGAAATCCAATGCGAGCTTTCTCCTTAGACCTTTGTACAGGCGGCATAGAGGTACCCCTTTGTGACACTTGGTTAAAACATATGTATTGCGGTGATAATCCAGGTAATCCGAGCTAATTAGGACAAGGTGCGGGCACTATTGGTATACTATGCATGAGGCTTGCAACTTGTAGGATATAATTTACATAATGCATATGCTTTAATACTACCGTTGACAAAATTGTTTCTTGTTTTCAAAATAAAAGCTCTAGCACAAATATAGAAATCAATGCTTCCCTCTGCGAAGGGCCTTTCTTCTACTTTTATGTTGAGTCAGTTTACCCATTTCCTTCTGTCTTAGAAGCAAACACTTGTGTTAACTGTGCATTGATTCTTACATACTTGCTTATTGCACTTGTTATATTATTTTATGAGATATACATGTTATAAGTTGAAAGCAACCGCTGAAAATTAATCTTCATTTGTGTTGCTTCAATGCCTTTATTTAGAATCTATTGCTTTATGAGTTAACTCTTATGCAAGACTTATTGATGCTTGTCTTGAAAGTACTATTCATGAAAAGTCTTTGCTATATGATTCAATTGTTTAACCATTGTATTTACCATTGCTTTGAATCACTTCATTCATCTCATATGCTTTACAATAGTATGATTAAGATCATGTTGGTAGCATGTCACTTCAGAAATTATCTTTGTTATCGTTTACCTACTCGAGGACGAGTAGGAACTAAGCTTGGGGATGCTGATACGTCTCCAACGTATCTATAATTTCTGATGTTCCATGCTTGTTTTATGACAATACCTACATGTTTTGTTCACACTTTATATCATTTTTATGCGTTTTCCGGAACTAACCTATTGACGAGATGCCGAAGTGCCAGTTCCTGTTTTCTGTTGTTTTTGGTTTCAAAAATCCTAGTAAGGAAATATTCTCGGAATTGGACGAAATCAACGCCCAGCATCTTAAAATCCCACGAAGCTTCCAGAACACCCGAGAGCCGCCAGAGGAGGGCCCTGTTGGCCCCAGACGACAGGGTGGCGCGGCCCAGGCCTTGGCCGCGCCCCCTAGTGTGTCACCGCCTCGTCGACCCTCCGACTCCGCCTCTTCGCCCATTTAAAGGTCCCTGACCTAAATCTTCAATACGAAAAAGCCACGGTACGAGAAACCTTCCAGAGCCGCCGCCATCGCGAAGCCAAGATCTGGGGGACAGGAGTCTCTGTTCCGGCACGCCGTCGGGACGGGGAAGTGCCCCCGGAAGGCTTCTCCATCGACACCGCTGCCATCTCCACCGCCATCTTCATCACCGCTGCTGTCTCCCATGAGGAGGGAGTAGTTCTCCATCGAGGCTAAGGGCTGTATCGGTAGCTATGTGGTTAATCTCTCTCCCTATGTACTTCAATACAATAATCTCATGAGCTGCCTTACATGATTGAGATTCGTATGATGATGCTTGTAATCTAGATGTCATTATGCTAGTCAAGTGGATTTTACTTATGTGATCTCCGGAGACTCCTTGTCCCACGTGTGTAAAGGTGACAGTGTGTGCACTGTGTGGGTCTCTTAGGCTATATTTCACATAATACTTATTCACTATTATGAATAGCATAGTGAAGTGCTTATTTATATCTCTTTATGATTGCAATGTGCTTTGTATCACTACTATTCTATGTGCTACTCTAGTGATGTTATTAAAGTAGTCTATTCCTCCTGCACGGTGTAATGGTGACGAGTGTGTGCATCGTGTAGTACTTGGCGTAGGTTATGATTGTAATCTCTTGTAGATTATGAAGTTAATTATTGCTATGATAGTATTGATGTGATCTATGCCTCCTTCATAGTGTGATGGTGACAGTGTGCATGCTATGTTAGTACTTGGTGTAATTGCAATGATCTATCATGCACTCTAAGGTTATTTAAACATGAATATCGAATATTGTGGAGCTTGTTAACTCCGGCATTGAGGGTTCGTGTAATCCTACACAATTAGTGGTGTTCATCATCCAACAAGAGAGTGTAGAGTATAGCATTTATCTATTCTGTTATGTGATCAATGTTGAGAGTGTCCACTAGTGAAAGTATAATCCCTAGGCCTTGTTCTCAAATACTGAAATCATCGCTTGTTTACTGTTTTCCTGCATCTGTACTGCCTGCAATATTACCACCATCAACCACACGCCAGTTGTAGCATCAAGCTATTTTCTGGTGCCGTTACTACTGCTCATATTCATTCATACCACCTGTATTTCACTATCTCTTCGCCAAACTAGTGCACCTATTAGGTGTGTTGGGGACACAAGAGACTTCTTGCTTTGTGGTTGCAGGGTTGCTTGAGAGGGATATCTTTGACCTCTTCCTCCCTGAGTTCGATAAACCTTGGGTGATCCACTTAAGGGAAACTTGCTGATGTTCTACAAACCTCTCTCTTGGAGGCCCAACACTGTCTACAAGAATAGAAGCACCTGTAGACATCACTCCTCAACTGTCATGCTGTAGTCAATGGTAGCATTAAAATCCAGCCTTAGGGGTTCATTTTTAGCCATGTAATTACCCAACACGCCTTGGGCATTCTGCATAATGTGCCATTGACAATTTCGGTGACAACAATCGGGAAATACACTCAAGATGGCACTTCTCATTGATGCATCCTGATCAGTGATAATATTCAATGGTTGTACTCCATCCATAGCTTCAAGAAAAGCCTCAAATAGCCAAACATAATCAGCTACCTGCTCGTTGCGTAGGAAACCATATCCTAGCTGAATAGATTGACCATATCTATTTATTCCAATGAATGGTGCAAATGGCATGCTATAGCAGTTTGTCATGTATGTTGCGTCAAACGACAAGCAATCATTGTATTTCTTGTATGCTGCTCGAGCTGGCCCATCAACCCAGAATATCCTTCTAACACTGTCATCATGGTCAAGATCGATTTTCTTGAAGAATTCTGGATCATGTACCTTTACCTCCTCAAAGTGTGCCAGCAGCAACGACATGTCATTGTTCTTCCGTGTTGCAGTATCAATGGATGCCATGTAGTTACTGACATCTTTCCGTTCATAAGGTACATTTGCAAGCTTCCCATACAATTCTGCCATTATGGACATCACCCGACCAGCGGAAAGATTAACCTTGTGCAGTAGCTTCACAAATTCCCTTTCTTCCTTAGGAATTCCTTTATGTGACCTTAAGAACCTTTTCAGCGAAAACTTTTTAATACATGCATGATTGTGTTCCTCAATGAACATTGTAACGCGCCATTTGTCACCCCTTCTCTTAACTCGAAGACGTGCTTTACAGTCAGTCTTCTTAGTAATTGTACGGTTCCGCTGTCGAACTGGTGGAACTTCCTGCTTGTTAATGTCGACGTTTTTCCCACTCTTGTTGCATACAAAGAGGTATTTGTCTATCTGCTTGTCAACAGTAGATTTCCTTGAGGTACTAGACTTGATTGAGAATCCAACATGCTTAGCATATCTGTTGTAGCACATTCTTGCTTCTTCCCAACTTGCAAACAACATATCTGGGTACGGCTTCTCTACTGGAGTTAGACTTGGTGTAGAGTGAACTTCATCCTCTTCGCCATAATCATCAGTTGACATTGTATTCCCAGTGTCAACATCTACAGTCTCTACAGATGCCCCTGCATCCATTCCAGAATTGCCTGTAGGTTGCTCCCCAAGCCCTGTAGTTTCCTGTTGATGTTGGACTTCTTCTTGTCCGGCTTGCCCTGTATTATCTTCTGCATTGCCCTGATCATATCCCTCATGTTGTACTGGCTTGTTTAGGTCAATTCCAGGATACCAAAATTCCATCCTACCACCTGCAAAAAAAAATGAAGCATAATGTTACACCATCTATGTGTATTTAAATGCCATGCTTCATTTTTAGTCCATGCAAATGAACACATCAGGCAGATTCTAATGTTTGGTTCTTATGTTCAATTTTTTTTCAGATTCAAGGGCACAACAGTTCCAGTTTCAGTGGCACAAGCTCACGTTGTTTATAGCTTTTTGGTAACACAAATGTTCATCCTCTTCTACATTCCAGGTTCTTATGCAGATTTACATGACCAAGGTGGAAAGTCTACTGGGTGGCATGTATTTCCCTTTTGTAGTTATGATGCTAAAGTCTGTTCCTGGGGTTTGTTGCACTCCTGTGTTCTCCTGGATAAATCTCTATGTTTGTCTATCCTCTAGTACTATTAAACCTATTCACTTTTGGTTTACTGCTAAAAGATCAAGATTGTACATCCCCAGATTCAAAGTTCCAGCTTTTTTCTCATGTTCTTGGATTTCCTACATGCATGACAGATGATTTCCTCTAGTACTTCATGGCTTCAGTTATTACATGCCTGACAGATGATTTCATACAGTTGGTACCAAATCGTCAGGCAACACCATGATCTGGTGTTGTAAAACTGGTGTTTTTCTACATGGAAAAACTAGATCTGGGGTTGGAAGAGAAAGAATGATTGCCTGTAACTTTTGGTACCTTTTTCGGAGTTGATTTTCCACAATGTTGTGGAGGTAGATCTTGATTTTGCTTCTTTCCTGTTTAATTTTGCTGCCTGTAACTTATGGTGAACGAGCTGGGAAATCCATGGAGTTTCTGGTTCCAATGGAGGAAGGTGGAAGAAAAGGGATCGGAGGAAGAAGAGGTAGCAGGTAGGGTTTGTTTTCTGGGATCCAGTTTTGGTCCCAGCTGTAATTCTGGTGGTCAAAACGTGCACCGGCGTGGTCCCTAGCCACCCCAGATTCAGAAAAATCTTGGCCCGGCGTGGTCCCTGCAGTCCTTTCCTTTTTTGGTTGGCTGTCGCTTTCAACTGGTGGTCCCATTCCATTTTAGGAAAGAAAACGAATCAGACAGGGGGGCACCGGGTAAGACTAAATGGTAACCGGGCACTCTGTAGCCACGTCCAAGGGAGAAACCTTACTTTCTTTATTAGTAGGTCTAGCATAAATGCCCGTGCGTTGCACCGGGATAAATAGTATCTGTGTTGTGGATGTGATAAAGATAAATAATATTTTCAAAATACTCAAGTGAATTTTATATATTGAATAGATTTTTGTTTTAAAGTTTAGCGACCAGGTTTGAATGCATTTTTTATTAAATAAAACACTTTTATGGTCAAACAATTAGCACATGTTTTATTTAATCAAAATATTTTTTATTCAATCGTATTATATTGCATCTAATCTTAACGTTGAAAAAAAACTTCGACTTGTTTCAAGAAAAAACAGAAAAGACCTACTTATATTCTCCTAGGGTAAGCTTCTTAAATTAGTGATAAAAAATCCGACCTCAAACAATAGACATTGTGTCCAAATGTCAGCAATGCTAAATCTGGGCAGGTACGGATTTTGCAAGTTAACCTGCAGCTTATAGCCGATTCAAGGATGGTTTATGTCAATTTATTCCTCTTGCACACATCAGGTAGGTGTGTTTGTTAATTTTTTTGGCCCCATCCACAGCCCAAATAAAAACCTATTTTTCTCTAGTTATTTCGTATGTTAAAACTATTTTAAATAGGTTTATAACAAAGCAGAAAATAAAAACAGGAAAAAGGTTTTATAAAAAAAACAGGGGAGAGGAGCTCTCCAACCCGGCGGCCCAACAAACTACACAGCCCACCCGGGGCCGAACCCTAGCCCCCACTGATAGCCTCCTGGTTGTTTCGCAACCACACCCCCGCCGCTAGCCTCTTTTCGAGCCGCTCGTCCCCATCCTCTCTCTCTGCGTCGCTCCCGCACACGGAGACCACACGGAGACCACCTGCGCCTGCCTCCATGACACGCGTACAGCACACGTCCGTTGGGAACCCCAAGAGGAAGGTGTGATGCCTACAGCGGCAAGTTTTCCCTCAGTAAGAAACCAAGGTTTATCGAACCAGTAGGAGCCAAGAAGCACGTTGAAGGTTGATGGCGGCGAGATGTAGTGCGGCGCAACACCAGGGATTCCGGCGCCAAAGTGGAACCTGCACAACACAACCAAAGTACTTTGCCCCAACGATACAGTGAGGTTGTCAATCTCACCGGCTTGCTGTAACAAAGGATTAGATGTATAGTGTGGATGATGATTGTTTGCAGAAAACGAGTAGAACAAGTATTGCGATGAGATTGTATTCGATTAAAAGAATGGACCAGGGTCCACAGTTCACTAGTGGTGTCTCTCCCCTAAGATAAATAGCATGTTGGGTGAACAAATTACAGTTGGGCAATTGACAAATAGAGAGGGCATGACAATGCACGTACATGATATTATGAGTATTGTGAGATTTAATTGGGCATTACGACAAAGTACATAGACCGCTATCCAGCATGCATCCATGCCTAAAAAGTCCACCTTCAGGTTATCATCCGAACCCCTTCCAGTATTAAGTTGCAAACAACAGACAATTGCATTAAGTATGGTGCGTAATGTAATCAATAACTACATCCTCGGACATAGCATCAATGTTTTATCCCTAGTGGCAACATCACATCCACAACCTTAGAACTTTACGTCACTCGTCCCAGATTTAATGGAGGCATGAACCCACTATCGAGCATAAATACTCCCTCTTGGAGTTAAGAGTAAAAACTTGGCCAGAGCCTCTACTAATAACGGAGAGCATGCAAGATCATAAACAACACATAGGTAATAGATTGTTAATCAATATAGCATAGTATTCTCTATCCATCGGATCCCAACAAACACAACATATAGCATTACAGATAGATGATCTTGATCATGTTAGGCAGCTCACAAGATCCGACAATGAAGCACAATTAGGAGAAGACGACCATCTAGCTACTGCTATGGACCCATAGTCCAGGGGTGAACTACTCACTCATCACTCCGGAGGCGACCATGGCGGTGAAGAGTCCTCCGGGAGATGATTCCCCTCTCCCGGCAGGGTGCCGGAGGCGATCTCCTGAATCCCCGAGATGGGATTGGCGGCGGCGTCCGATGCGTGTGGTTGGCACGTCCGTTGGGAACCCCAAGAGGAAGGTGTGATGCGCACGGCGGCAAGTTTCCCTCGGTAAGAAACCAAGGTTTAATCGAACCGAGTAGGAGTCAAGAAGCACGTTGAAGGTTGATGGCGGCGGGATGTAGTGCGGCGCAACACCAGAGATTCCGGCGCCAACGTGGAACCTGCACAACACAACCAAAGTACTTTGCCCCAACGAAACAGTGAGGTTGTCAATCTCACCGGCTTGCTGTAACAAAGAGTTAACCGTATTGTGTGGAAGATGATTGTTTGCGAGAAAACGAGTAGAACAAGTATTGCGGTAGATTGTATTTCGAGTATAAAGAATTGGACCGGGGTCCACAGTTCACTAGAGGTGTCTCTCCCATAAAACAAGCAGCATGTTGGGTGAACAAATTACAGTTGGGCAATTGACAAATAAAGAGGGTATGACCATGCACATACATATCATGATGAGTATAGTGAGATTTAATTGGGCATTACGACAAAGTACATAGACCGCCATCCAAGCTGCATCTATGCCTAAAAAGTCCACCTTCGAGGTTATCATCCGAACCCCTCCGAGTATTAAGTTGCAAAGCAACAGACAATTGCATTAAGTATGGTGCGTAATGTAATCAACAACTACATCCTTAGACATAGCATCAATGTTTTATCCCTAGTGGCAACGAGCACAACACAACCTTAGAACTTTCATCACATCGTCCCGGTGTCAATGCAGGCATGAACCCACTATCGAGCATAAATACTCCCTCTTGGAGTTACAAGCATCTACTTGGCCGGAGCATCTACTAGTAACGGAGAGCATGCAAGATCATAAACAACACATAGATATAACTTTGATAATCAACATAACAAGTATTCTCTATTCATCGGATCCCAACAAACGCAACATATAGAATTACAGATAGACGATCTTGATCATGTTAGGCAGCTCACAAGATCCGACAATGGTAGCACAATGAGGAGAAGACAACCATCTAGCTACTGCTATGGACCCATAGTCCAGGGGTAGACTACTCACACATCACTCCGGAGGCGACCATGGCGGCGTAGAGTCCTCCGGGAGATGATTCCCCTCTCCGGTAGGGTGCCGGAGGCGATCTCCTGGATCCCCCGAGATGGGATCGGCGGCGGCGGCG
Source organism: Lolium rigidum (assembly GCF_022539505.1). Lineage (NCBI taxonomy): Eukaryota > Viridiplantae > Streptophyta > Magnoliopsida > Poales > Poaceae > Lolium > Lolium rigidum. The sequence goes on along the minus strand of NC_061510.1, from coordinate 201,378,042 downwards.
TCTCTGGAAGGTTTTCCGTATCGTGGCTCTCGGTACTGGGGTTTTCGCGACGGAGGCTTTAAGTAGGCAGAAGGGCAGGTCAAGAGGCAGCACGAGGGCCCCACACCACAGGGCCGTGCGGCCAAGGGGGGGGCCGCGCCGCCCTAGGGTGTGGCCCCCTCGTGGCCCCTCTTCGTCTCTTCTTCGGACTTCTGGAAGCTTCGTGGCAAAATAGGACCCTGGGCGTTGATTTCGTCCAATTCCGAGAATATTTCGTTACTAGGATTTCGAAACCAAAAACAGCGAGAAAACAAGAATCGGCACTTCGGCATCTTGTTAATAGGTTAGTTCCGGAAAATGCACGAATATGACATAAAGTGTGCATAAAACATGTAGATAACATCAATAATGTGGCATGGAACATAAGAAATTATCGATACGTCGGAGACGTATCAGCATCCCCAAGCTTAGTTCTCGCTCATCCCGAGCGGGTAAAACGATAACACGGATAATTTACGGAGTGACATGCCATCATAACCTTGATCATACTATTTGTAAAGCATATGTAGTGAATGCAGCGATCAAAACAATGTATATGACATGAGTAAACAAGTGAATCATAAAGCAAAGACTTTTCATGAATAGCACTTCAAGACAAGCATCAATTAAGTCTTGCATAAGAGTTAACTCATAAAGCAATAATTCATAGTAAAAGCATTGAAGCAACACAAATGAAGATTAATTTTCAGCGGTTGCTTTCAACTTGTAACATGTATATCTCATGGATATTGTCAACATAGAGTAATATAATCAGTGCAATAAGCAAATATGTAGGAATCAATGCACAGTTCACACAAGTGTTTGCTTCTTGAGGTGGAGAGAAATAGGTGAACTGACTCAACATTGAAAGTAAAAGAATGGTCCTCCATAGAGGAAAAGCATCGATTGCTATATTTGTGCTAGAGCTTTGATTTTGAAAACATGAAACAATTTTGTCAACGGTAGTAATAAAGCATATGTATCATGTAAATTATATCTTACAAGTTGCAAGCCTCATGCATAGTGTACTAATAGTGCCCGCACCTTTTCCTAATTAGCTTGGACTACCGGATCATCACAATGCACATGTTTTAACCAAGTGTCACAAAGGGGTACCTCGATGCCGCCTGTACAAAGGTCTAAGGAGAAAGCTCGCATTGGATTTCTCGCTATTGATTATTCTCAACTTAGACATCCATACCGGGACAACATAGACAACGAGATAATGGACTCCTCTTTTATGCATAAGCATGTAACAATAATTAATAATTTTCTCATTTGAGATTGAGGATATATGTCCAAAACTGAAACTTCCACCATGGATCATGGCTTTAGTTAGCGGCCCAATGCTCTTCTCTAACAATATGCATGCTTAACCATAGGGTGGTAGATCTCTCTTACTTCAGACAAGACGGACATGCATAGCAACTCACATGAAATTCAACAAAGAGTAATTGATGGCGTCCCCAGTAAACATGGTTATCGCACAACAAGCAACTTAATAAGAGATAAAGTGCATAATTACATACTCCCTCTGTTCCATTCTATAGTGCCTATAGTTTTTTGGCACGGAAATTAGCGCAAGAGTATTTTTTACACAAGATCCCTAGCTAAACGATTTGAGATCAACGTAAAATTCGGGAAATCCATATCTTCCTAGCTTACCATAACAAATTTGAGAGCTGAACGATTTGGGAGCTGAATAGGGATGGGGTAATTGAAAAAAAGCTACGCTACAACCTTATATTCTGAAACAAATGCCAAAAATCTATAGGCACTATAGAAAGGAACGGAGGGAGTATTAAATACCACAATAGTTTTTAAGCTATTTGTCCCATGAGCTATATATTGCAAAGGTGAATGATGGAATTTTAAAGGTAGCACTCAAGCAATTTACTTTGGAATGGCGGAAAATACCATGTAGTAGGTAGGTATGGTGGACACAAATGGCATAGTGGTTGGCTCAAGTATTTTGGATGCATGAGAAGTATTCCCTCTCGATACAGGGTTTAGGCTAGCAAGGCTTATTTGAAACAAACACAAGGATGAATCGGTGCAGCAAAACTCACATAAAAGACATATTGAAAACATTATAAGACTCTACACCGTCTTCCTTGTTGTTCAAACTCAATACTAGAAATTATCTAGACCTTAGAGAAACCAAATATGCAAACCAAATTTTAGCATGCTCTATGTATTTCTTCATTAATGGGTGCAAAGCATATGATGCAAGAGCTTAATCATGAGAACAACAATTGCCAAGTATCACATTACCCAAGACATTAATAGCAATTACTACATGTATCATTTTCAAATTCCAACCATATAACAATTTAACGAAGGAGAAACTTCGCCATGAATACTATGAGTAGAAACCAAGGACATACTTGTCCATATGCTACGATGGAGCGTGTCTCTCTCCCATAAAGTGAATGCTAGGATCCATTTTATTCAAACAAAACAAAAAACAAAAACAAACCGACGCTCCAAGAAAAGCACATAAGATGTGATGGAATAAAAATATAGTTTCGGGGGAGGAACCCGATAATGTTGTCGATGAAGAAGGGGATGCCTTGGGCATCCCCAAGCTTAGACGCTTGAGTCTTCTTGATATATGCAGGGGTGAACCACCGGGGCATCCCCAAGCTTAGAGCTTTCACTCTCCTTGATCATGTTGCATCATACTCCTCTCTTGATCCTTGAAAACTTCCTCCACACCAAACTTAGAACAACTCATTAGAGGGTTAGTGACAATAAAAATTAACATATTCAGAGGTGACACAATCATTCTTAACACTTCTGGACATTGCATAAAGCTACTTGACATTAATGGATCAAAGTAATTCATCCAACATAGCAAAAGAGGCAATGCAAAATAAAAGGCAGAATCTGTCAAAACAGAACAGTTCGTATTGACGAATTTTATCGAGGCACCAGACTTGCTCAAATGAAAATGCTCAAATTGAATGAAAGTTGTGTACATATCTGAGGATCACTCGCGTAAATTGGCATAATTTTCTGAGTTACCTACAGGGGAAAACAGTCCAGATTCGTGACAGCAAAGAAATCTGTTTCTGCGCAGTAATCCAAATCTAGTATGAACTTTTCTATCAACGGCTTTACTTGGCACAATAAAACACTAAACTAAGATAAGGAGAGGTTGCTACAGTAGTAAACAACTTCCAAGACACAAAATAAAAACAAAGTACTATAGGTAAAAACATGGGTTGTCTCCCATAAGCGCTTTTCTTTAACGCCTTTCAGCTAGGCGCAGAAAGTGTGTATCAAGTATTATCAAGAGACGAAGTGTCATCATCATAATTTGTTCTCATAATAGAATCAAAAGATAACTTCATTATCTTTCTAGGGAAGTGTTCCATACCTTTCTTGAGATGAAATTGATATTTTATATTACCTTCCTTCATATCAATGATAGCACCAACAGTTCGAAGAAAATGTCTTCCCAATATAATGAGACAAGATGCATTGCATTCAATATCCAAGACAACAAAATCAACGGGGACAAGGTTATTGTTAACGGTAATGCGAACATTATCAACTTTCCCCAAAGGTTTCTTTGTAGAATGATCAGCAAGATTAACATCCAAATAACAATTTTGCAGCGGTGGCAAGTCAAGCATATTATAAATTTTCTTAGGCATAACAGAAATACTTGCACAAAGATCACATAAAGCATTACAATCAAAATCTTTAACCTTCATCTTAATGATGGGCTCCCAACCATCCTCTAGCCTTTTAGGAATAGAGGCTTCACGCTCTAGTTTCTCTTCTCTAGCTTTTATGAGAGCATTTGTAATATGTTGCGTGAAAGCCAAATTTATAGCACTAGCATTAGGACTTTTAGCAAGTTTTTGCAAGAACTTTATAACTTCAGAGATGTGGCAATCATCAAAATTCAAACCATTATAATCTAAAGCAATGGGATCATCATCCCCAATGTTGGAAAAAAATTCAGCAGTTTTATCACAGGCAATTTCAGCAGTTTTAGCTGTTTCAGGCAGTTTCTCGCGCTTTGCATTAGAAGTGGAAACATTGCTAACACCAATTCTTTATTATTATTAGTAGAAGGTGCAGCAACATGTGTAGCATTAGCATTACTAGTGGTGGTAATAGTCCAAACTTTAGCTACATTCTTCTCTTTAGCTAGTTTTTCATTTTCTTCTCTATCCCACCTAGCACGCAATTCAGCCATTAATCTTATATTCTCATTAATTCTAACTTGGATGGCATTTGCTGTAGTAACAATTTTATTATGATGATTCTCATTAGGCATAACTTTCGATTTCAAAAGATCAACATCAGCAGCAAGACTATCGACTTTAGAAGCAAGTATATCAATTTTCCCAAGCTTTTCTTCAACAGATTTGTTAAAAGCAGTTTGTGTACTAATAAATTCTTTAAGCATAGCTTCAAGTCCAGGGGGTGAACTCCTATTATTATTGTAAGAATTCCCATAAGAATTACCATAGCCGTTGCCATTATTATAAGGATATGGCCTATAGTTGTTACTAGAATTGTTCCGGTAAGCATTGTTGTTGAAATTATTATTTTTAATGAAGTTTACATCAACATGTTCTTCTTGTGCAACCAATGAAGCTAACGGAACATTATTAGGATCAATATTAGTCCTATCATTCACAAGCATAGACATAATAGCATCAATCTTATCACTCAAGGAAGAGGTTTCTTCGATAGAATTTACCTTCTTACCTTGTGGAGCTCTTTCCGTGTGCCATTCAGAGTAATTGATCATCATATTACCAAGAAGCTTTGTTGCTTCACCAAGAGTGATGGACATAAAGGTACCTCCAGCAGCTGAATCCAATAAATTCCGTGAAGAAAAATTTAGTCCTGCATAGAAGGTTTGGATGATCATCCAAGTAGTCAGTCCATGTGTTGGGCAATTTTTAACCAGAGATTTCATTCTTTCCCAAGCTTGAGCAACATGTTCAGTATCTAATTGTTTAAAATTCATTATGCTACTCCTCAAAGATATAATTTTAGCAGGGGGATAATATCTACCAATAAAAGCATCCTTGCATTTAGTCCATGAATCAATACTATTCTTAGGCGAGAGATAGCAACCAATCTTTAGCTCTTCCTCTTAATGAGAAAGGGAACAATTTTAATTTTATAATGTCACCATCTACATCTTTATATTTTTGCATTTCACATAGTTCAACAAAATTATTAAGATGGGCAGCAGCATCATCGGAACTAACACCGAGAAAATTGCTCTCGCATAACAAGATTCAGTAAAGCAGGTTTAATTTCAAAGAATTCTGTTGTAGTAGCAGGTGGAGCAATAGGTGTGCATAAGAAATCATTATTATTTGTGGTTGTGAAGTCACACAACTTAGTATTTTCAGGGTTGGCCATTTTAGCAACAGTAAATAAAGCAAACTAGATAAAGTAAATGCAAGTAACTAATTTTTTTGTGTTTTTGATATAGCAAACAAGATAGCAAATAAAGTAAAACTAGCAACTAATTTTTTTGTATTTTGATTTAGTGCAGCAAACAAAGTAGTAAATAAAACTAAACAAGACAAAAACAAAGTAAAGGGATTGAGAAGTGGAGACTCCCCTTGCAGCGTGTCTTGATCTCCCCGGCAACGGCGCCAGAAATTTGCTTGATGCGTGTGGTTGGCACGTCCGTTGGGAACCCCAAGAGGAAGGTGTGATGCGCACAGCGGCAAGTTTCCCTCAGTAAGAAACCAAGGTTTAATCGAACCAGTAGGAGTCAAGAAGCACGTTGAAGGTTGATGGCGGCGGGATGTAGTGCGGCGCAACACCAGAGATTCCGGCGCCAACGTGGAACCTGCACAACACAACCAAAGTACTTTGCCCCAACGAAACAGTGAGGTTGTCAATCTCACCGGCTTGCTGTAACAAAGAGTTAACCGTATTGTGTGGAAGATGATTGTTTGCGAGAAAACGAGTAGAACAAGTATTGCGGTAGATTGTATTTCAGTATAAAGAATTGGACCGGGGTCCACAGTTCACTAGAGGTGTCTCTCCCATAAAACAAGCAGCATGTTGGGTGAACAAATTACAGTTGGGCAATTGACAAATAAAGAGGGCATGACCATGCACATACATATCATGATGAGTATAGTGAGATTTAATTGGGCATTACGACAAAGTACATAGACCGCCATCCAACTGCATCTATGCCTAAAAAGTCCACCTTCGAGGTTATCATCCGAACCCCCTCCGGTATTAAGTTGCAAAGCAACGGACAATTGCATTAAGTATGGTGCGTAATGTAATCAACATACATCCTTAGACATAGCATCAATGTTTTATCCCTAGTGGCAACGAGCACAACACAACCTTAGAACTTTCTCGTCACTTGTCCCAGTGTCAATGCGGACATGAACCCACTATCGAGCATAAATACTCCCTCTTGGAGTTACAAGCATCTACTTGGCCGGAGCATCTACTAGTAACAGAGAGCATGCAAGATCATAAACAACACATAGATATAACTTTGATAATCAACATAACAAGTATTCTCTATTCATCGGATCCCAACAAACGCAACATATAGAATTACAGATAGACGATCTTGATCATGTTAGGCAGCTCACAAGATCCGACAATGATAGCACAATGAGGAGAAGACAACCATCTAGCTACTGCTATGGACCCATAGTCCAGGGGTAGACTACTCACACATCACTCCGGAGGCGACCATGGCGGCGTAGAGTCCTCCGGGAGATGATTCCCCTCTCCGGTAGGGTGCCGGAGGCGATCTCCCGGATCCCCCGAGATGGGATCGGCGGCGGCGGCGTCTCTGGAAGGTTTTCCGTATCGTGGCTCTCGGTACTGGGGTTTTCGCGACGGAGGCTTTAAGTAGGCAGAAGGGCAGGTCAAGAGGCAGCACGAGGGCCCCACACCACAGGGCCGTGCGGCCAAGGGGGGGGGCCGCGCAGCCCTAGGGTGTGGCCCCCTCGTGGCCCCTCTTCGTCTCTTCTTCGGACTTCTGGAAGCTTCGTGGCAAAATAGGACCCTGGGCGTTGATTTCGTCCAATTCCGAGAATATTTCGTTACTAGGATTTCGAAACCAAAAACAGCGAAAACGACAGAATCGGCACTTCGGCATCTTGTTAATAGGTTAGTTCCAGAAAATGCACGAATATGACATAAAGTGTGCATAAAACATGTAGATAACATCAATAATGTGGCACGGAACATAAGAAATTATCGATACGTCGGAGACGTATCAGCGTCTCTAGAAGGTTTTCCGTATCGTGGCTCTCGGTACTGGGGGTTTCGCGACGAAGGCTTTAAGTAGGCGGAGGAGATAGGTCAGGGGGCCACACGAGGGCCCCACACGCTAGGCCGGTGCGGCCAGGGCTTGGGCCGCGCCACCCTAGTGTTTGGTCACCTCGTGGCCCCACTTCGTATCATCTTCGGTCTTCTGGAAGCTTCGTGTGAAAATAGGCCCCTGGGCGTTGATTTCGTCCAATTCCGAGAATATTTCCTTACTAGGATTTCTGAAACCAAAAACAGCATAAAACAGCAACTGGCTCTTCAGCATCTCGTTAATAGGTTAGTGCCGGAAAATGCATAAATATGACATAAAGTATGTATAAAACATGTAGATATCATCAATAATATGGCATGGAACATAAGAAATTATAGGGGGTGTATCGTAGTATCTTCGATAAGTAAGAATGTCGATCCCAACGAGGAGCAGAAGGTGTTGACAAGCAGTTTCGATGAAGGATTCACTGTAAATGCTCACAGACAAGTATTCAGGGGGTTTTGATGTAGCAGTTGAATAAAGTACGAGTAAGTAAAGTGCGAGAGTAACAATTGCAGCGAGTGGCCCAATCCTTTTTAGCACAAAGGACAAGCCGGTTTGTTTACTTATAATGACCAAACGTTCTCGAGGACACACGGGATTTTAGTCTAGTGCTTTCGCTACATACGGCTAAATAATCTTCATTGTTATGATAAGTGTTGTGTGGGTGAACCTATGCTAATGTACCGCCCTTCCTAGGACTAATACATACTTGTGATTATACCCCTTGCAAGCATCCGCAACTACAAGAAAGTAATTAAGAATAAATCTAACCACAGCCTTAAACTCGAGATCCTGCGATCCCTCCTCGCATCGATATACCAGCGGGGTTTAGGTTTCGTCACTCCGGCAACCCCGCAATTGGCAAACGAGTACAAGATGCATTCCCCTAGGCCCATAAATGGTGAAGTGTCATGTAGTCGACGTTCACATGACACCACTAGAAGAATAACACCACAACTTAAATATCACACCATTGAATATTACTCAACCATAGTTCACTACTAACATTTAGACTTCACCCATGTCCTCAAGAACTAAACGAACTACTCACGAGACATCATATGGAACATGATAAGAGGTGATATGATGATGAATAACAATCTGAACATAAACTTGGTTCAATGGTTTCACTCAATAGCATCAACAACAAGTAGAGATCGATACCGGGAGAGTTTCCCCTATCAAACAATCAAGATCAAACCCAAATTGCTACGGCGGTGACGGTGTCCAGCGGTGATGACGGCGGTGATGATGGTGGAGATGATGATGATGGTGATGGCGATGATGTCCAGCTCGATGACGGTGACGATGGCGTCGATTCCCCCTCCCGGAGGGAATTTCCCCGGTGGATTCCTGCCCGCCGGAGAGCTCTTTTCTCTCTGGTGTTCTCCGCCCCGCAGAGGCGGCTGTAACTCTTCGCGAGGTACCCTCTGTGGCTTAGGTCTTCGGGACGAAGGGTTTCGCGAAGAAAAGGAGGCAAAAGGGGTCGTGGCCCCCCCAGACCACATGGCGGCGCGGCCAGGGCCTGGGCCACGCCGCCCTAGGGTGTGGGCCCACCCTGGGTCCTCCTGGCTCCTCCTTCTGGCTTCCTTCGTCATCTTGAAAAATAGGATTTTTGGTATAATTTACTCCCACAGTTGATCTTCCGAAATATTGCGTTCTGACGGTGCTTTTTCAGCAGAATCCTGCTCCGGTGCTTGATCCTCCAATAATGATGAAACATGCAAAATAGATGAAATAACATAAGTATTGTGTCCCAATATGAAATATATCAATGAATAACAGCAAATTATGATATAAAATAGTGATGCAAATTGGACGTATCAACTCCCCCAAGCTTAGACTTCGCTTGTCCCCAAGCGAAACCGAACTCGATAGACATGACCACATGTTTATGGAGTGAAGAGTCGATAAATAAAATACGGACAAGAAGCATCATATTCATTCACACAGGACATTATAGTAAACAACCTCTTATAACTCATATTGAAACAAGTATAAGGTAATCACAAGTAAAGGTGCATGAGAAATCATGATTGGTGATGGCAAACTTCGTTCTTGGTTAGAGAACAATTAACAGATTATATTTATTTCATTGAGCAGCGCTCTCATGTTAAAATTTATAAGGCACAACTTGCATACTCAATCATAATGGTCTTCTCATGATCATTGATAACTTGCAAAGCTATATTCATTCAGATAAAACTTGTACTAAACAAGGAAGAATAAAAGACATGATGTAGCAAATCACAATATAATGGTTTGATCACAACTACTCAAATGCTTGCTTGAGATGGAGGGAAATAGGTTTACTGACTCAACATAAAGTAAAAGACAGGCCCTTCGCAGAGGGAAACAGGGATTAAATCATGTGCTAGAGCTTTTTCAGTTTTGCAATCATATAAAGAGAATAAAAGTAACATTTTGAGAGGTGTTTGTTGTTGTCAACGACTGGTAGCGGGTACTCTAACCCCCTTGCTAGACAACCTCCTAAGAGCAGCTCCCATATTATTTTAATTTTGTGTGGCACTCCTTCCAACCTTTCTTTCACAAACCATGGCTAACCGAATCCTCGGGTGCCTGCCAATAATCTCATACCATGAAGGAGTGCCTTTCTATTTTAGCTTTATTATGATGATGACACTCCCCCCCAACCTTTGCTTACACAAGCCATGGCTAACCGAATCCTTCGGGTGCCGTCCATCAATCACATACCATGGAGGAGTGTCTATTTAGTTTGATTAATTTGGGACTGGGAATCCCATTGCCAGCTCTTTTTGCAAAATTATTGGATAAGCGGATGAAACCACTAGTCCATTGGTGGAAGTTGCCCAACAAGATTGAAAGATAAAACACCACATACTTCCTCATGAGCTATGAAACATTAACACAAATAAGAGATACTAAGTTTTGAATTGTTTAAAGGTAGCACATGAAGTATTTACTTGGAATGGCAGAAAATACCATGTAGTAGGTAGGTATGGTGGACACAAATGGCATAGGTTTGGGTTTAGGTTTGGATGCACGAGAAGCATTCCCTCTCAGTACAGGTCTTTGGCTAGCAAGGTTAATTAGCAAGCATAAGAGTCGAGGGAAACAAACAAATATACATATGATAGAAACAATCATGCATCTTCCTTGTAAGCACAAACGATCTTAACTTCAGAATAATAAGCTATGAGCTAACAAGAAAGACAATGAAACATCTACATGTATTTCTCTTTTCTACTTAAACCTCAAAGTGTTGTTGCTATTGACCAATGCTAAGTTTGCCAAAACCAAATAGATTTATTCAATGCTCCCAAAGTGATACCAATACTAACAACAAGGTGAATCATATAATAGAGATTGCAAACTAGAATAAGATGTGCAATATGTAAATGATAAGACTTCTCATTAATATTCCATAACGATAGCTCACACCAAGGGATACATAGACAACCAACTAAAGGAGAGATACTTCCAACTGCAACCCATCTTATACGATAACTTCCCTACTCATGATATGACACTACTTGACAATAAAAGTAAAAGGTAGTGATAATGTGATACCGCGGCACTCCCCCAAGCTTGGAACAAACCAAGGGGATGCCAATACCGATGATGAGCTACTCCTTCGGTGATGGTGGTGATGAATTCCCGTCATCAAACTTCCAAGGAAGAGGCTCTCCATCAAGAAACGACATCTTGGTCTCGGGGATTCTGAAACTAGCAGCACGGCTTATGTATTTAAACCTGTTTTCATACTCACAGTTCTGATTCTGAACGTCATAGAGTTGTGCTTGGAGCTTGTTGGTGGTGTCGTGAAGTGAGAGGATGTCGCTCCAAAGCTTTCCAGTTTCCTTCTCATGTTCAGCAATGAGTTCGGACACAATCCTGTGGAAGATATCCACCTCACGCTCAGCCATCTTCTTGTATTTGAAAACCTCTTGTTCTAGCTTCTCCATCCTGTCTTCCAAGCTTCCTTCTCCTTTAGGACCTTGAACATCCTTGATCTGCAATTCTCCCTCGACGAGCATCAACTCCTTTGGGTGCATCTTCAGCTCCTCCATGTACAAGTTGCCAACATCCTTGCGGGAGCTATCCTTCGGAGTTTCCGACGAGGACATGATGGCTCTAGATCTGAAATAATTCCTGGCGAAACGACTCGAAACAAAACACGTCGAGAAAACGATATACGGACCTCCGAGGGTCCGGGGATTATATAGCAAAAAATTTCACGACAAACGGAAAGTACCGGATCGAACCGAGTCGGAAAGGGGCGACGGGGCGGCCGGACCATAGGTCGGCGCGGGCCCGAGCTTGGCCGCGCCGGCCTATGGTGGCGCCCCTCGTGCGTCCTTTCCACTCCGTTTCGAACTCGTAATTTCTCATATTTTCCAAAAACAGCGAAAATATTGTTCGGAAAGTAAATTGCGTACTTTTCATTACCGATCATCGTTACCTATTCAAAGTCGAGTTACGGCGGATCGTCAATTTGCCCTTTGATGAAAGCTTCCGGTGTTTCCACTTGAATAATATCAACATCAACATTGTAAGAATCACCCGAGATATAATGCTTGAGTCTTTGTCCATTCACCACTTGCGTAGCATTGCCTTGGAGAGTGCTAATTTTGATTGCTCCTGAACGATACACCTCCTCGACAACATATGGTCCTTCCCATTTCGAGAGTAATTTCCACGCAAAGAATCCGAGACGAGACCGATACAATAGGACTTTATCCCCAATATTAAATTCTCTTTTGATAATCCTCCTATCATGCCATTTTTTAACTTTCTCTTTAAAGAGTTTAGCATTTTCATAAGCTTCACTTCTCCATTCATCTAGAGAACTCAATTGCATCAACCTCTTATCACCGGCAAGTTTAGGATCTTTATTTAATTCTCTAACAGTCCAATAAGCTTTGTGCTCTAGTTCTAAAGGTAAATGACAAGCTTTCCCATAAACCATTTTATAAGGTGACATTCTGAAGTGATTCAACCCGGTAAGAATTGAATCTCTGTGCATAATGTGCTAGTCCCTGGATCGACTCGCTAGCACACACAGTTCGATGAATAAACAGAATAGCAAATGCGTCACTTATTACAACGTATGATCCATAATATATTTATTACAACTTGCATAGCTCATGGCTAGCTCCAAATAACAGAGTTCAAAGCGGAAAACAAATAAATTCAAAGAGCTCCATCACGCCACAGGCGAACATGTTGAGTGGAAGCTCGCGACCTAATATCGATACCTTACTCGTCTTCAGAGTAACCTGCAACATAAAACGTTGCAGCCACGCAGGGTCAATACATTTGGAATTGTATTGGCAAATGTCACTTTTGGTGGATATATAAATGGCGCCTAACTACGTGCATATTTGGCAGGTGGAGTTTAGGCACATTTGCAGAAAAGCAATCTTTATTTCTCCTACTTTGGAAACAATTTTATTTTCTTCAAAACTCACTAACTATCATCACAAAGTCAACCCATGTTACCCATCAAGTTTTATTTAAGAAATTGGAATGATGAGATAATCCAAACAGTTCCAGACTCTAGTTGCTCATATTGTCCATAACCGGGGACACGGCTAAGTACTTAGTTTGACACTCTCGAGAGGATGTACACTTTGCCCACATGACCTAGCCAGCCCCTTTTACCATGATGCTCAATTTGCTCAAATGGTCGGGTGAAGGCTAAGACGAGACCTTTGGGAAATAGAACCATGAACCACGCTTCGGATCATACCCAACCTACAATCCACTACCTGCCGATACACGACCGGCCATTGTCCTATAACTTAATTAGTCAAGACAGAGCCCATATGACATGTGGTTGTACTGGAAGCTACTAAAACAGAAACCTGTCAAATCTCTTTGTTTCTGGGTGGCCAACCACAAGTGTGATACACGCGACCGCCATAGACATGGCTCCGGTGTAACCACTCAACATAAACCAAGCAAACCACTTCCACCCAGATGATTCATTATCTTAGGTTGTTTTATTACATCAAAACAATATTTCCAACGAAACAAATCACATCGTGATTCCCAATCCACGCATCTAAAATAGCAGGGCTAAGCATTCTACAATACGATGGCGACAAGAATTATGTCATGAAACATATGGCTATCCTAGATAGGTTTTTGCATAGCAATATATATTTAAAAACAAGTCCTACACATACATAGCTACTGAAAATAACTACCAAGTGCATAGAGAAATAATAGGACAGAACGGTGTGTGACACTTGCCTTGGGTGTTGTTCAGACAATCGTTGCAGTCGCAATCGTTGCACTTCGGGCAATCTAACGCAAGCAAACAATTCTTAATAAATCACAAGGCATTACAAACAGAGGAATTAGACAATGAAATTATGCATGCATGCTCTGGAAACAAATTTCGCTTCCTATGGTACATTAAAAACAATTTATTTATTCAATAGGATCTCCACTTAAGATAGTTAATGCAACAGTAATTTATGTATGAAATAATTTTCGAAAATCCAAAATAGGCATACTGCTACAGAGACAATTTCATTATCTTTCATTTGGCGTTGGAATTAATTTAAAAGCATTTACCAAGGTTGTAATATATCAAAAATACTATAAACACTAGTTTTAAATTTGAAAATCTATAAATTTCCGAAAAGTACAAAGTAACAGCACTGCTGTGTTCCTCTCAATTTTATGAATCCAACGGTATATTGTATGCAATTTTTCGAGTTACGGAACTATAGTTATGATTTTTACAAGATTAGCATATCCCCTGTCTTTTACGTACGAAAATTTCTATTTGACATTAAAACAGCGACACGTGGCGCGATCTGATTCGCTGATACCCTTTCACGCGGATCACACTTTTGGGTCGTCGGATTAGAAGAAGAATAGACTGTCCAGATTGAATCTGGGAGCTCACCGGAATCAATGGATGACGGTGGCGACGGCGGTTCAGACGATGAACTTGGCGACGGTTCCGACGGTTTTTGGCGGCGGCGAAGTGGACGTCGAGATGCAGCGGACAACAGCGGTCACAGTGGTGTCTTTTCCGTCGTGTTCCTCTCTCTCGGGTGGCAGCTACGGGCGAATGGAGCTCCGGGCGATGGTGAACTCCGGCGAAAACTCCGGCGAGGAATTACCGGCGTCCCAGTGCTCTGCAGATGGGGAAAAAGTGTGAGGACGACGTTATACCGAAAGGGGAAGAACTTAGAACAAAAAGGAGGGACAGAGGTGGTCGGATTCGTCGGCGACATCAACCTCCGAGCTCCAACAATGGTGGGTGTAGATCGGATCTCCGGCGAGAAATTTGCGCAGCCTGGCGGCGCAAAAATTGAGGCTTTTGGGGTCAATATATTGAGGAGTATATGGGGTATTTATAGGCAAAATTTCGTGGCAAAGGGGTTAAAATCTGAGCCGAAATCGGAGATTTTCGTGGACAGTTCCGCAGGCAGAGTTCGTCCCGTATACGAACAGACTGATTCGTAGACTGATTCGTGGAGATAGAAGATGATAGGCGTGGGGCCTAGCTGTCAGCAGGAAAGAAGAGAAAAGAGCTAGAAAGGAAAAGAGAAGCAACGTGGTCGTGCTGCCTGCCACGCTGTTGCTGGCCTTGGCCGCTTGGCCCGCACGCGCGCGCGTTCGGCTGGTCCGGCCGGCCGGCCTTTTTTTCTTCTTCTATTTCTAGTTTATTTCTTTTGTATAATTTGATTTGAATTCTGATTTTACTGAAATAAAATTGTAAAATTTGTAAAGAAACGGGAGCGATGTTTTGGAACATGGGAGCATATGCTCCCTATATTTTGAAATGCATCTTGCACATATTTTAAATTTCAAAAAAATTGAAATAAAA
This sequence comes from Lolium rigidum, assembly GCF_022539505.1. Lineage (NCBI taxonomy): Eukaryota > Viridiplantae > Streptophyta > Magnoliopsida > Poales > Poaceae > Lolium > Lolium rigidum. The sequence goes on along the minus strand of NC_061510.1, from coordinate 201,362,857 downwards.
AATTCGCACGTACATCTTCATGTGCTACGCGCTCACAAAGTCGTTTCATAAAAAATGAACTTATCATGTGACGTGTGTAAAAAAGATAAAATTCAGTGCTAAAAACAATGCTTTTCACAGGATAAGTTTTCTCTTTTTTATATAGGCCACAAAAAATATTATTTTTTCGTGAAACTTGACCCATACACATATATTATGGAGATGTACATGTACAATTTTTTGTCAAAATTTTTCCACACTTCGAAATATGTTTTGTTGGTAGAGGGAGCATACGCACCCGGGAGCCGAATTGAATTTCCGGTAAAGAAACCCAGTACACTATCTGGACAATATGGAGCACCGTTCCGGTCCGACAAGTCGCATACACGTATATAGTTTATGCGTTTGAGCTAATAGACTATTAGCAGAATAGAATAGAATTTGGTTTTTGTGCAAGAAAAAACGATTAAACTTTATCAAAACTGAAACTTTGGCATGGTGCTATGATGCAATGCATGAATTTGAAAATGCATGGATTTTGGGATGTTACAAACCTAACCCCCTTAAGATGAATCTCGCCCTCGAGATTCGGAGTGGCTAGCAAATAGGTGTGGGTGGTCTTCTCGAAGATCTTCCTCTCGTTCCCAAGTGGCTTCCTCCTCGAATGATGACTCCACCGAACTTTGCAAAATCTGATTGTCTTTGTGCGAGTAAACCTCTCCGTCGTGTCCAGAATCTTGATAGGTTTCTCCTCATACGTGAGATCACTTTCTAGTTGAACCTCATCCAACGGAACTGTATCTCTTAGTGGCGTATCCGCCATCTCTGGGTGACACTTCTTTAATTGGGACACATGGAACACATTATGTACTGCTGCTAACGCCTCAGGCAATTCTAACTCATAAGCTACCTCTCCCTTGCGAGCAAGGATTTTATAGGGTCCAATGAATCGCGGTGCCAGCTTACCCTTAATACCAAACCTCTTAACTCCGCGTAGCGGTGAAACTCTAAGGTACGCTCTATCTCCTATCTCATATGTCACCTCTCTACGCTTAGAATCCGCATAACTCTTCTGTCTTGATTGTGCCACTTTCAGCCTGTCACGAATAAGTCGAACCTTCTCTTCAGCTTCCTTGATCGAGTCGGGTCCAAATAAACTGCGCTCTCCAACTCCATCCCATAACAGCGGTGTTCTACACTTCCTGCCATACAGTGCTTCGAATGGAGCCATCTCAATGCTAGATTGGTAGCTATTGTTGTAGGAGAACTCGGCATATGGTAGATTCTCATCCCAACTAGATCCATAATCTAGAGCACAGGCTCTCAACATGTCCTCTAATATTTGGTTTACTCTTTCGGTCTGCCCATCGATCTGTGGGTGAAACGCTGTACTAAACTCCAATCTAGTACCCAATGATTCATGCAATTGACGCCAAAAGTGGGAAGTGAATTGAGTACCTCTATCAGAAACAATTCCCTTCGGAACTCCATGCGAACACACAATCTTGCTCATATAAATCTTGGCTAATTTGGCACTTGTGTATGTGGTCTTCACGGGTATGAAGTGAGCTACTTTGGTCAAATGATCAACAACAACCCAAATTGAATCATACCCGGATCTGGTCTTGGGTAATCCCGTGATGAAATCCATTCCAATCTTGTCCCACTTCCAATCGGTATGGGCCAGTGGTTGTAGCAATCCTGCTGGTTTCTGATGTTCAACTTTTACTCTACTACACACATCACATAGGGCAATATACTCTGCAATTTCTCTCTTCATATTGGACCACCAAAATCTGTCTCGCAAATCCATGTACATCTTAGTATTACCTGGATGAATAGAATACGGAGAATCATGAGCTTCCTGGAGTATCAACTTCCTAATCTCAGGGTCATTGGGCACACATAAACGCTTCTCAAACCATAGAGTTCCTTGTTCGTCCAAGCGAAAACCCTTCGCCTTACCCTTGCTCATGTTCCCTTTTATTTCCTCCATCTCACTCGTCTTCTTTACGAGCTTTTCGATCCTGTCTAGCGAGTGGGCATCACTTCCATAGATGCCAAATAGCCCCGTGGCACTATTTCCGATCCGAGATCCTTGAATTGTTCACACAAATCCAAAGGTATCTCCCCTGAGGTTATACCATTCACATAAACCTTACGGCTAAGTGCATCGGCTACAACATTAGCTTTTCCTGGGTGGTATTGCAAATTCATATCATAATCCTTTATGAGTTCCAACCATCTCCTTTGTCTCATATTCAGCTCCTTCTGAGTGAATATATACTTCAGGCTTTTATGGTCGGTGTACACATCACAATGCTTCCCCATCAGATAATGTCTCCACACCTTGAGTGCGTGCACGACTGATGCTAGCTCTAAGTCATGGGTAGGATAATTCTTTTCATGATGCTTAAGTTGGCGTGAGGCATATGATACTACTCTCCCATCTTGCATCAATACGCTACCAAGTCCTTGACGAGAGGCATCACAATAAACTTGGAAATCCTTCTGGATATCGAGCAAACACGAAACGAGTGCACTTACAAGGCGTTGCTTCAATTCTCGAAAGTCGGCTTCACAAGCGTCGGTCCAAATGAACTTCTTCTCCTTCTTCAATAATTCAGTCATTGGTCTAGCAATTTTGGAAAAGTTCTCTATGAATCTCCGATAATATCCTGCAAGTCCTAAGAAAGTTCGGATATCCCCTACATTTTTAGGTGTCTCCCATTCAGTCACGGATGATACCTTACTTGGATCCACTGCGACTCCTTCTGCTGAAATAATATGTCCAAGAAATCCAACTTTATTCAACCAGAACTCACATTTGTTGAATTTGGCATACAGTTTGTGTTCCCTAAGCTTCTCCATGATCAAACGCAAATGCTTCTCATGCTCAGCATCATCTTTGGAATATATCAATATATCATCAATGAACACAACTACGAATTTATCCAAGTACTCCATGAATACCTTGTTCATCATAGTCATAAAATATGCTGGAGCATTTGTTAGTCCAAATGGCATAACTGTATACTCATATAAACCATACCTAGTTGTGAACGCAGTCTTAGGTATATCTTGCTCTCGAATCTTCAATTGGAAATAACCCGATCGAAGATCGATCTTAGAGAACACCTTTGCTCCTTTCAATTGGTCAAACAAGTCATTGATATTGGGCAGCGGGTACTTATTCTTAATTGTCACCTCATTGAGAGAGCGAAAATCCATAACTAGTCTCTTGGTAGAATCCTTCTTCTCCACAAATAAAACAGGCGCTCCCCAAGATGATGAACTAGGCCGGATAAAACCCTTTTGCAGTTGCTCCCTAAGCTGTTTCTTAAGTTCCTTTAATTCCTCTACATCCATCTTATACGGCCTCTTAGCTATAGGTCCAGTTCCAGGCATTAATTCGATGAGAAACTCCACTTCTCTATCGGGTGGCATTCCCGGCAATTCCTCTGGAAACACATCCGGGTACTCTCTCACTATAAGAACATCCTCTATGCTAACCCCCTTAAGAGAATTAATCTTGGTCCCTCTAAGTTCAAAGGTTGATTTGAAACGGATGCGTTTCTTCTCCGGGGTTGTAAGCATTATTGATCTCTTAGCACATTCTATAACAGCTTCATATTCAGTCATCCAATCCATACCTAGGATTACATCTAGGCCTTGTGACTCCAAAACAATTAGGCTAGTGGGAAAACTATGTGCTCCAATCTCTAGGATTAACCGGCGACACCCAAAGGTTGCTATCATCTCTCCCCCAGGTGAGCTAATTTTTATTGGTGTTCTAATGCTCTCGGTGGGTATCTTATTTCTATCCACAAATACCCTTGATATGAATGAATGCGATGCACCGGTATCAAACAGTACAAGTGCTGAAAAATTATTGAGCAGAAACGTACCAATAACGGCGTCTGGTTCCTCATAAACTTCCTCCACATTGACATGGTTAACATGTCCCTTCTGGAATGGGTTTGGCTTTGCATTTTCCTCCTTCTTCTCCGGGCACTCATTTGAATAGTGCCCCTTCTTGTGGCACTTGAAGCACTCCACCAGGCTCAGATCTTTCCTGGCGAAGCTATTATTGTTCCTGCCATTGTTGCCTCCATGGTTGTGGCTATTCCCTCTCCCAGAGTTGTGGTGGCTGTGACTCTTGTGGCCATTATGGTGGCGGCCATTTCCTCCATGGTCGTTATGTCCATTGCTACCATGCCTGTGGTACCTGCAATTGCCATTCCCATCATGGAATGTGCGTGTTCTCTCGTTGTGACCCCGAGTTGTAGTTGTTGTTCTTCCTCTTGCGGTTCTCGGCTTGCTTTTTCTTTCCCTCAAGGATTCTAGCCTTGTCCATCGGTGTCCGGAAATCAGGAACATGCACCACTCGATAGTTGAATAGCAAGCTCATCATTCAAGCCATCCAGGAATCTCTCCTTCCTCTTCGCATCAGTATCCACATCTTCTGGCGCATAGCGTGCTAGATTGCTGAATTCCTCTATGTATTCAGACACCGTGCGGAAACTCTGACGCAAGTTGCGGAACTCTCTCCTCTTCAGGCTCATAACCCCAGATGAAACATGAGCTGTGCGAAAACCCTCCTGGAACATCTCCCAGGTGATGCCTTCAATAGGATGAGTTATCTGGAAATTGTCCCACCAAGAGGCTGCGGGTCCTTCAAGCAAGTGAGCAGCAAATCTCACCTTCTCCTCATCAGTACATCCCACAGCTTACTAGATCTTTACTCACGAACGCAGCCAATCAAGTGCTATCATTGGCTCAGGTGCATTAGAGAACTTAGCAGGCCTCAACCTCAGAAATCTTGTGAGCATGTCCACTTGTGGAGGTGGATTGTTGTTATTATTATTGTTCTGGTTCTGATTGTTGTTCGCCATGAACTGAGTCATTACTTGCATCAACTGTAGTCCGTGCTGCCAACATCCGTTGCATATCATTATTGTTGTTGCCGGTGTCGTTGTTGTTGTTGTTGTTGCCAGTGCGTGCACGTCGAGGCGGCATCTGTTTGGGTCAGCATAGATGAGTTTTAGATAGATAGAAACTAAAGAAAACACTACCCATACTAATACACAAACATCACAGAACCAAACAATCATAGCAATTGACATAACCAAACAAACAAGCACCGTTGAAAAACATGACAGATTCTGTCCAGATTTCGTCTACTGTAGAAACGGAATTATCTGGGCATCCAAAACAGGTCGGAATCGAACGCCAATTTTTGTGCACGTACTACAGGAAATTCCGCATTTTTAAATTTTTTTTTCAGATTTTTCTGACGCTACAGGAATTTATAAAAAATCGCGCAGTAAACAGTATCAGCAGAAAACTGTAGCTCGCACAGACAACAACTTTTGGTAAAAACGAATTTAATACTGATTTATAAACCTCACGAAAATTCCTAACAATTCAAAGATTCAAGAATAACAAATCCTAAGCAATACTTTGGCCATACCAGAAGACGATATGGTCAATATCCTAGCTATCACGAATATCGATTTCCTAACGAAGAACTAATGATGGGCAAATCCTAGTTAAACTTTGAAGAGGTTGGCGTAGACCGAGGCCCTCATGAACTTGCGCCGCTTCTTCGAGCGAGTGTTCATGGCTGGTGGTGTGTTCTCCTCCGGAGGGTCTTCCTCATCATCAGAAATAAGGTAGTCCACCTCCTCAGGGTCCTCCTCTTCACCTTCATCTTCTGCGTTTGCACCTCCTTGACCTCCATCATCATCGTCGTCATCATCATCATCGTCATCATCTTCATCATCAGATGGCGGCGGTGGCGGAGGTGGGTTCAGTTGCGCTTGGAGTGCAGCAATTTGCGTGTCCTTCTCGGCGATCTGAGCATCCTTTGCGTTGATGGTGTTCTCCCGGATATTGGCGGCATGGTGTAGATCGTTAACCTCCCCGTTGAGTTGATTTATAACCATGGTTGCATAGCCATTCTCCTCAGTCTCCATCCTCAACAACTCTTGAACATCATGAAGGTGGCACTCCATGTCCTCAAGCCGAGCGTGGACCAACAACATCCGGGGCCTATCCCCATTGGTCCTCACCGGGTGTCCTTCATGGTTACGCCTTCCAAAGTAGCGGAAAGACGATCCAGTCGGGAAGTCCTCAAGATAGGTGTGGCAAAGACGAGACAAGGCCTCCTGCATTGCCATGTCCGTTCCTCTATTCCAGCTCGGGATACTCCTTCACAAAGATGATATCCTCCGTGTACGGTGCTATGGCACGCCCACGGATGACAGTCTCAATCTCCCAGCTTCCGTTTTCCAGCTGCCTCCCTCTACAGTACGGCATATGGAGACCCACGCTGCTCGCGGCTCGAGCTAGGTGTGTGTTGAAAAGCTTCTCATGGCCATTGCGGTCAGCGGTCACGATGTGGGTGTATGCTGCCATCTACAATTTCAAACAAGGAATGTGTGAGAAGATGTAATGATGAGAGCTTACAAGAACGAAAGTGCAAGAAGTAAAAGACAGGATTAAATAGGTTTTTAATTCCTATGGTCTTCCTAATCTACTCCATTTTCTAAGGTCACGAACCTACAGTCAACACAATGCTCTGATACCATCTGAAGCGATTCAACCCGGTAAGAATTGAATCTCTCGTGCATAATGTGCTAGTCCCCGGATCGACTCGCTAGCACACACAGTTCGATGAATAAACGGAATAGCAAATGCGTCACTTATTACAACGTATGATCCATAATATATTTATTACAACTTGCATAGCTCATGGCTAGCTCCAAATAACAGAGTTCAAAGCGGAAAACAAATAAATTCAAAGAGCTCCATCACGCCACGAGCGAACATGTTGAGTGGAAGCTCGCGACCTAATATCGATACCTTACTCGTCTTCGGAGTAACCTGCAACATAAAACGTTGCAGCCACGCAGGTCAATACATTTGGAATTGTATTGGCAAATGTCACTTTTGGTGGATATATAAATGGCGCCTAACTACGTGCATATTTGGCAGGTGGAGTTTAGGCACATTTGCAGAAAAGCAATCTTTATTTCTCCTACTTTGGAAGCAATTTTATTTTCTTCAAAACTCACTAACTATCATCACAAAGTCAACCAATGTTACCCATCAAGTTTTATTTAAGAAATTGGAATGATGAGATAATCCAAACAGTTCCAGACTCTAGTTGCTCATATTGTCCATAACCGGGGACACGGCTAAGTACTTAGTTTGACACTCTCGAGAGGATGTACACTTTGCCCACATGACCTAGCCAGCCCCTTTTACCATGATGCTCAATTTGCTCAAATGGTCGGGTGAAGGCTAAGACGAGACCTTTGGGAAATAGAACCATGAACCACGCTTCGGATCATACCCAACCTACAATCCACTACCTGTCGATACACGACCGGCCATGGTCCTATAACTTAATTAGTCAAGACAGAGCCCATATGACATGTGGTTGTACTCGGAAGCTACTAAAACGAAACCCGTCAAATCTCTTTGTTTCTGGGTGGCCAACCACAAGTGTGATACACGCGACCGCCATAGACATGGCTCCGGTGTAACCACTCAACATAAACCAAGCAAACCACTTCCACCCAGATGATTCATTATCTTAGGTTGTTTTATTACATCAAAACAATATTTCCAACGAAACAAATCACATCGTGATTCCCAATCCACGCATCTAAAATAGCAGGGCTAAGCATTCTACAATACGATGGCGACAAGAATTATGTCATGAAACATATGGCTATCCTAGATAGGTTTTTGCATAGCAATATATATTTAAAAACAAGTCCTACACATACATAGCTACTGAAAATAACTACCAAGTGCATAGAGAAATAATAGGACAGAACGGTGTGTGACACTTGCCTTGGGTGTTGTTCAGACAATCGTTGCAGTCGCAATCGTTGCACTTCGGGCAATCTAACGCAAGCAAACAATTCTTAATAAATCGCAAGGCATTACAGACAGAGGAATTAGACAATGAAATTATGCATGCATGCTCTGGAAACAAATTTCGCTTCCTATGGTACATTAAAAACAATTTATTTATTCAATAGGATCTCCACTTAAGATAGTTAATGCAACAGTAATTTATGTATGAAATAATTTTCGAAAATCCAAAATAGGCATACTGCTACAGAGACAATTTCATTATCTTTCATTTGGCGTTGGAATTAATTTAAAAGCATTTACCAAGGTTGTAATATATCAAAAATACTATAAACACTAGTTTTAAATTTGAAAATCTATAAATTTCCGAAAAGTACAGAGTAACAGCACTGCTGTGTTCCTCTCAATTTTATGAATTCAACGGTATATTGTATGCAATTTTTCGAGTTACGGAACTATAGTTATGATTTTTACAAGATTAGCATATCCCCTGTCTTTTACGTACGAAAATTTCTATTTGACATTAAAACAGCGACACGTGGCGCGATCTGATTCGCTGATACCCTTTCACGCGGATCACACTTTTGGGTCGTCGGATTAGAAGAAGAATAGACTGTCCAGATTGAATCTGGGAGCTCACCGGAATCAATGGATGACGGTGGCGACGGCGGCTCAGACGATGAACTTGGCAACGGTTCCGACGGTTTTTGGCGGCGGCGAAGTGGACGTCGAGATGCAGCGGACAACAGCGGTCACAGTGGTGTCTTTTCCGTCGTGTTCCTCTCTCTCGGGTGGCAGCTACGGGCGAATGGAGCTCCGGGCGATGGTGAACTCCGGCGAAAACTCCGGCGAGGAATTACCGGCGTCCCAGTGCTCTGCAGATGGGGAAAAAGCGTGAGGACGACGTTGTACCGAAAGGGGAAGAACTTAGAACAAAAAGGAGGGACAGAGGTGGTCGGATTCGTCGGCGACATCAACCTCCGAGCTCCAACAATGGTGGCTGTAGATCGGATCTCCGGCGAGAAATTTGCGCAGCCTGGCGGCGCAAAAATTGAGGCTTTTGGGGTCAATATATTGAGGAGTATATGGGGTATTTATAGGCAAAATTTCGTGGCAAAGGGGTTAAAATCTGAGCCGAAATCGGAGATTTTCGTGGACAGTTCCGCAGGCAGAGTTCGTCCCGTATACGAACAGACTGATTCGTGGAGATAGAAGATGATAGGCGTGGGGCCTAGCTGTCAGCAGGAAAGAAGAGAAAAGAGCTAGAAAGGAAAAGAGAAGCAACGTGGTCGTGCTGCCTGCCACGCTGTTGCTGGCCTTGGCCGCTTGGCCCGCACGCGCGCGCGTTCGGCTGGTCCGGCCGGCCGGCCTTTTTTTCTTCTTCTATTTCTAGTTTATTTCTTTTGTATAATTTGATTTGAATTCTGATTTTACTGAAATAAAATTGTAAAATTTATAAAGAAACCCAGTACACTATCTGGATAATATGGAGCACCGTTCCGGTCCGACAAGTCGCATACACGTATATAGTTTATGCGTTTGAGCTAATAGACTATTAGCAGAATAGAATAGAATTTGGTTTTTTGCAAGAAAAACGATTAAACTTTATCAAAACTGAAACTTTGGCATGGTGCTATGATGCAATGCATGAATTTGAAAATGCATGGATTTTGGGATGTTACACATTCCCATGGGATTTTTATTAGCAGTTCTATAAGCCCAAGTGCATCCTTCAATTTACTAGCCCAATTCTTTCTAGTTTTATTAACGGTCTTTACCAAAATAGATTTAATCTCTCTATTTGATAATTCTACTTGACCACTAGTTTGAGGATGATAAGCGGAAGCAATTCTATGATTAATACCATACTTAGCAAGAGTTTTTCTAAAACCTCCATGAATAAAATGAGAACCTCCATCAGTCATAATATATCTAGGTACTCCAAAATCTAGGAAAAATAATATCTAAAAGCATTCTTAAAGAGGTCTCACCATCAGCACTTTTTGTAGGTATGGCTTCCACCCATTTAGTAACATAATCAACAGCAACAAGTATATGAGTGTTACCTTCCGAAGACGGAAAAGGTCCCATGAAGTCAAATCCCCGACAATCAAACGGTTCAATAACAAGAGTATAATTCATGGGCATTTCATTGCGTCCGGAGATATTACCAACCCTTTGGCATTCATCACAAGATAAAATAAACTTTCTCGCATCCTTGAAGAGAGTTGGCCAATAAAAACCTGATTGTAGAACCTTTTGCGCGGTTCTTTCTCCGGCGTGATGTCCTCCATAAGTACTACCATGACATTTACTCAATATCTCCTGTTGTTCATATTCGGGGACACATCTTCGCATAATACCATCCACTCCTTCTTTATATAAGTGTGGGTCATCCCAGAAATAATGCCTCAAGTCATAAAAGAATTTCCTCCTTTGCTGAGCTGAAAAGGTTGGAGGCAAGTACTTGGAAACAATAAAGTTAGCATAATCGACATACCAAGGATCTGTCTCGCGAGCTCACCTTTATTACAGCCAATTGTTCATTTGGAAAACTATCATTAACGAGAACAGGATCATAAGAAATATTTTCCAATCTAGACAAATTATCAAGCAACGGGATTATCAGCACCTTTCCTATCTACAATATGTAAATCAAGTTCTTGCAAAAGAAGTACCCATCTAATAAGCCTCGGCTTAGCATCTTTCTTTGTCATAAGGTATCTAATTGCAAGCATGATCGGTATGAATAGTAACTTTTGAATCAACAATATAAGATCTAAATTTATCACAAGCAAAAACTACAGCTAATAATTCCTTTTCAGTTGTAGCATAATTTCTTTGAGCAGCATCAACAGTTTTACTAGCATAATGAATAACATTCAGTTTTTTATCTACTCGCTGTCCAAGAACAGCGCCTACAGCAAAATCACTAGCATCACACATAATTTCAAAGGGTAAGTTCCAATCAGGAGGTTCAACAATCATCATCAAACACAAATGGTACATCTTTTTGAAGAAGATTAGTGAGAGGCTTTGAAATCTTGGATAAATCTTTAATAAATCTCCTATAAAACCCAGCATGACCAAGAACACTACGAATACCTTTAACGTCCCTCGGATAGGGCATCTTCTCAATTGCTTCAACTTTAGCTCTATCAACTTCAATACCTCTCTCGAAATTTTATGTCCCAATACAATTCCTTCATTAACCATAAAGTGGCATTTCTCCCAATTAAGAACAAGGTTAGTTTCTTCACATCTCTCGCAAAACTTTATCAAGGTTTCGCAAGCAACTATCAAAAGAATTCCCATAGACGGAAAAATCATCCATGAATACCTCTACAATACTTTCACAAAAACCATGAAAAATAGCAGACATGCATCTTTGAAAAGTAGCAGGAGCATTACATAAACCAAAAGGCATACGCCTATAAGCATAAGTTCCATAGGGACGAGTAAAGGTGGTTTTCTCTTGATCTTTAGCTTTAACGACAATTTGTGAAAACCCGAATAACCATCAAGAAAACAAAAATGAGTATTTTTAGACAATCTTTCTAGCATTTGATCAATAAATGGTAAAGGGTAATGATCTTTCTTAGTAACTTTGTTAACTTTTCGAAAATCAATGCACATTCTATACCCTACAACTACTCTTTGAGGGATGAGCTCATCATTATCATTAGGCACAACGAGTCATACCTCCTTTCTTGGGAACGCAATGCACGGGACTAACCCATCTACTATCGGCAATAGAATATATAATACCGGCTTCAAGAAGTCGTAGTACCTCATTCCTTACCACTTCCTTCATCTTCGGAATTAGACGACGCCGAGGTTCAACAACGAGCTTTGCATCATCTTCCATATTAATAGCATGTTGGCAAATAGAAGGAGAAATCCCTTTCAAATCATCAAGAGTGTAGCCAATAGCGCCTCGGTGCTTCTTCAATATTTCCAATAACCATTCTTCCTCAATCTTTGAAAGCTTAGAACTAATAATAACAGGATATATTTTCTTATCATCAATATGAGCATATTTAAGATTATCAGGTAAAGGCTTTAAATCAAAAACAGGATCTTCCTTTGGTGGCGGTGTTGTACCCAAATCTTCCACCGGTAAGTCATGCTTGAGAATAGGTTGGCAAAGAAAAATTTCCTCAAGCTCATCTCTTTCTTTCCTAAAAATTTCACTCTCGCTATCCTCCAAATGTTACTGCAAAGGATTATTAGGAACAAGAACAATAGATGCACATTGCTCCATTTTAAAATCATTACTAGGCAAATCAGCTTTATAAGGAGTTTTAGTAAATTTAGAGAAGTTAAACTCATAAGATTCACCAGCAAATTTAGTCAAAATTTTCTCTTTCTTGCAATCTATAATAGCTCCACAAGTATTTAGAAAAGGTCTACCAAAGATAATAGGACAATAATCACTAGCAGCGAGAACCAAGTACCAAAAAGTCAGCAGGATATTTAATCTTACCGCATAAAACTTCCACATCTCGAACAATACCAATTGGAGAAATAGTTTCTCTATTAGCCAGCTGAATAACCACATCAATATCTTCAAGTTCACAAGAATCAATTTCGTGCATAATCTCCGTGTAAAGCTCATAAGGAATAGCACTAACACTTGCACCAATATCACATAATCCATAATAGCAATGATCACCAATTCTAACGAGATAGCATAGGAACACTAGCTTGTTTGGGTTTATTAGGATGTGAAACAATATTAGAAGCATCTTCACGAGAAAATAATATGACCATCCTCCACATTTTCGGTCACAAGATCTTTAACTATTGCAAGAGCGGAGTTCAACTTTTATTTGTTCTTCGGGTTCTACGGGTTTCTTTTCACTTTTATGAACCGCACTATTTATAACAGAGTACTCTTTCATTTTAGCAGGGAAAGGAGTTTTTTCAATATAAGCTTCAGGAATAACATGATCAGCAGTTTCAACTACAATGCATTTATTAATAGATGAATCAATTTTATCTTTATACGGTTCATGATACTTATCAAAATTCTTCTTTGGAAATTCATAATGAGAAGCAAAAGCTTTATAAAGATTTACAGCAACTTGAGAATCAAGACCATATGTAGCACTCATATTACGAAATTTATCAGTATCCATAAAAGCTTCAATGCATTTATAATCATAAATTATACCTGATTCTCTATCCTTGTCGTTCTCCCATCCTTCGAGTATTTTCTTGGATTCGATCAAGAAGGTCCCTTTTAAACTCTTCTTTGTTGCGTGTAAATGGTCCGGAACAAGAAGTATCCGAGCAAAGTCTTGTCTTGAAAAGAAAGTCTTGCATAGAAATTATCAATAATAACATTACCAGGAAGCTCATGAATGGGGCATTTGAGCATTAAAGACTTCAATCTCCCCCAAGCTTGGGCAATACTCTCTCCATCATGAGGCCAAAAATTATATATGCGATTCCGATCCTTATGAATTTCACTTGGAGGATAGAACTTAGAATAAAACCGGGGCACAATATCATTCCATTCAAGAGAATCCCCATTATCCAGTAATTTATACCAATGCGCCGCTTTACCGGACAGCGATAAAGAGAACAATTTCTTCCTCACTTCATCCATAGCAATACCTGCACATTTGAATAACCCGCATAATTCATGCAAAAACAGTAAATGATCACCGGGGTGGACAGTTCCATCCCCTTCATAGCGGTTATCCATAACACGTTCAATAATTTTCATAGGTATTTTATATGGTATCACTTCCTCACCTGGCGCCTCATCCACTACCGTTGCGGTAGTAGTAGATTTCCCAAATAGAAATTGAAGAGAAGATCTCTCCATAATGACTTATAGCGACGAGCGAGAAATAAAATCAGCACAACAGTAAAGGTTTTCCTTACCAATTCCATTTACCAATAGCGCTTCACTCCCCGGCAACGGCGCCAGAAAATAGTCTTGATGACCCACAAGTATAGGGGGTGTATCGTAGTATCTTCGATAAGTAAGAATGTCGATCCCAACGAGGAGCAGAAGGTGTTGACAAGCGGTTTCGATGAAGGATTCACTCGTAAATGCTCACGAGACAAGTATTCGGGGGGTTTTGATGTAGCGAGTTGAATAAAGTACGAGTAAGTAAAGTGCGAGAGTAACAATTGCAGCGAGTGGCCCAATCCTTTTTAGCACAAAGGACAAGCCGGTTTGTTTACTTATAATGACCAAACGTTCTCGAGGACACACGGGATTTTAGTCTAGTGCTTTCGCTACATACGGCTAAATAATCTTCATTGTTATGATAAGTGTTGTGTGGGTGAACCTATGCTAATGTACCGCCCTTCCTAGGACTAATACATACTTGTGATTATACCCCTTGCAAGCATCCGCAACTACAAGAAAGTAATTAAGAATAAATCTAACCACGGCCTTAAACTGCGAGATCCTGCGATCCCTCCTGCATCGATATACCAGCGGGGGTTTAGGTTTCGTCACTCCGGCAACCCCGCAATTGGCAAACGAGTACAAGATGCATTCCCCTAGGCCCATAAATGGTGAAGTGTCATGTAGTCGACGTTCACATGACACCACTAGAAGAATAACACCACAACTTAAATATCACACCATTGAATATTACTCAACCATAGTTCACTACTAACATTTAGACTTCACCCATGTCCTCAAGAACTAAACGAACTACTCACGAGACATCATATGGAACATGATCAGAGGTGATATGATGATGAATAAAAATCTGAACATAAACTTGGTTCAATGGTTTCACTCAATAGCATCAACAACAAGTAGAGATCGATACTGGGAGAGTTTCCCCTATCAAACAATCAAGATCAAACCCAAATTGCTACGGCGGTGACGGTGTCCAGCGGTGATGACGGCGGTGATGATGGTGGAGATGATGATGATGGTGATGGCGATGATGTCCAGCTCGATGACGGTGACGATGGCGTCGATTTCCCCCTCCCGGAGGGAATTTCCCCGGTGGATTCCTGCCCGCCGGAGAGCTCTTTTCTCTCTGGTGTTCTCCGCCCCGCAGAGGCGGCTGTAACTCTTCGGGACGAAGGGTTTCGCGAAGAAAAGGAGGAAAAAGGGGTCGTGGGCCCCCCAGACCACATGGCGGCGCGGCCAGGGCCTGGGCCGCGCCGCCCTAGGGTGTGGGCCCACCCTGGGTCCTCCTGGCTCCTCCTTCTGGCTTCCTTCGTCATCTTGAAAAATAGGATTTTTGGTATAACTTACTCCCACAGTTGATCTTCCGAAATATTGCGTTCTGACGGTGCTTTTTCAGCAGAATCCTGGCTCCGGTGCTTGATCCTCCAATAATGATGAAACATGCAAAATAGATGAAATAACATAAGTATTGTGTCCCAATATGAAATATATCAATGAATAACAGCAAATTATGATATAAAATAGTGATGCAAATTGGACGTATCAGACGACCATCTAGCTACTGCTATGGACCCATAGTCCAGGGGTGAACTACTCACTCATCACTCCGGAGGCGACCATGGCGGCGAAGAGTCCTCCGGGAGATGATTCCCCTCTCCGGCAGGGTGCGAGAGGCGATCTCCTGAATCCCCCGAGATGGGATTGGCGGCGGCGGCGTCTCTGGAAGGTTTTCCGTATCGTGGCTCTCGG
This sequence comes from Lolium rigidum, assembly GCF_022539505.1. Taxonomy (NCBI): domain Eukaryota; kingdom Viridiplantae; phylum Streptophyta; class Magnoliopsida; order Poales; family Poaceae; genus Lolium; species Lolium rigidum. The sequence goes on along the minus strand of NC_061510.1, from coordinate 201,347,346 downwards.
TACTGGGGGTTTCGCGACGAAGGCTTTAAGTAGGCGGAGGAGATAGGTCAGGGGGCCACACGAGGGCCCCACACGCTAGGCCGGCGCGGCCAGGGCTTGGGCCGCGCCGCCCTAGTGTTTGGCCACCTCGTGGCCCCACTTCGTATCATCTTCGGTCTTCTGGAAGCTTCGTGTGAAAATAGGCCCTTGGGCGTTGATTTCGTCCAATTCCGAGAATATTTCCTTACTAGGATTTCTGAAACCAAAAACAGCAGAAAACAGCAATCGGCTCTTCGGCATCTCGTTAATAGGTTAGTGCCGGAAAATGCATAAATATGACATAAAGTATGTATAAAACATGTAGATATCATCAATAATGTGGCATGGAACATAAGAAATTATCGATACGTCGGAGACGTATCACTCCACAAGAACTGGCAGATGCTCCGCCTCCTCTCCCCGCTCGCCGGCCCGCCTCCAGGAGCTTCTCTAGACGCCAAGCACGCCCACCGCCCACCGCCAACCGCGCTGCCGCTGCCTTCCCGCGTCGCCAGGGACCCACGTTGACGTCGTCAACCCCGGTGCTCGAACATGCGCCACCCCGACCTCCTCCTTTCCTCGCGCAGACTCTCAGCTCCGCCGTCGACCCCATCGACCAAGTCGAGCGCGCCCGCTAGGGCCAGCGTCACCGCCTCCTCTCAGTACCCGAGCGCGCCGCCTTTGAGTTCTGCCGGTCGCCGCCACGACCGCCTCTCATCCTTGCTCAAATTCCTCGCCTGCAGGGTCTCCTCACCCGCGATGCGCCGCCGCCGCACGCCAACCAAGTCTCCGTCGTCTCCGCACCCACGCGCTCACCAGTCACCACCATAGCTCGTGCGTGATTTCTTCCGTTCCTGTTCCATACAACTCTCTCTCTCTCTCTCTCTCTCTCTCTCTCTCTCTCTCTCTCTCTCTCTCTCTCTCTCTCTCTCTTCCGTGCCAGTTCCTTCCAACTCTCTCTGCCACGCTTGTGCTCTCAGGCCATATGCAAACGTATAGAAATTGGTCAGATTCGGTGTAAGGGGCGATGTGGGATTATTCTACACAAACTGTGTATGTTTTCTGTTGATTTTAGAGCCCCGTTGATTTGTCGCTCGAGGCCCATAAGAGAAGGCCTAGCTTTGGAGCCTTACCACAGATGGACGGGGCTTGCTTGCGCCGCTGCCGTGCGCCCATCCGTGCGACGCGCCTCTTCCTTAAGCATCGTACGGCTCCGCTTCTTTTCCATCTCACGCGTTTCTTTTCCCGTAAAAAAATCGCAAATACCGTCCTAATACAAGTTTCGACCTATTCCCCTCCATCACGGCCGCCAACATCGTCCATGAGGTCGAGGCTGGAGAAGGTCATCCGATGGTGGCGGTCAGCCGTACCGGCTAGCAGGAATTCTCCCATGCTTGGACCTCACGCGACCTTCAGCGCCAGAGCGAAGCGGTCCCGCGCAGCCGTCCCACTGCATGCTCGCGGAGAATATCGCCGGCGTGTCCGCGATGCCGCCCCACTGCACGACCGTTTTGTTGATGTCGGCGCCGCACCCTCAATGGTGATATGAGCACACTCATGGACATGAAGATACTGGTGGGCTGTTGGCCGGTCGGGTTCCTGTCAACGGCGAGCGAGACGAGTGGGATGGGAACACGGGCGGGCGGTCAGCGCGGCGTCGCTGCTCTCCTTGGCGCCTAGACAACGTTCTTTTCTGTGCCGGACTGGTGGTGATGGCCCGTGAGGTCCATCCTAGAGAATCCTTGTGCTCGCATGTGCCGAAGACTCGCCTCCTGCTCGCCTGTGCGTATGGCACTATGGCTTCTCCATCCTCTGCGGAGGCTGCTTCTCCTTCGGGTCAGCGGGGCGGACCTCGCCCTTGCCCTCTCCGCCGCGCCGCGCCGGCCGCGGACGACGGCGCCAAGATGAAGGGCCTCTTCAAGTCCAAGCTAGCCACGGACGCCGCCCGACGTCGTGAGGCGGACGCCGAAGACTCGCCTCTGCGGATGACCTTCTCCATCCTGGACGTCGTGAATGAAGATACATGTATTACAAGTTTACCACTGTATTTGTGATTTTTTTAATCGGAAAAGAAATGCCTGAGATGAAAACGAAACAGAACCGTGCGATGGTTAAGAAACGGGCGCGTCGCACGGATGGGCGCACGGCCGCGCCGCGAGCAAGCCCTGTCCACCACAGATGGGACGAAAGCCAATCCACAGAGCAACCAGCGTAGAAAACGGCATGGTGCGTCATATGTAATTTAGAAGGACTCCTTTCGTATGCGGTGGCTACATCGGGCGTGAGCGAGGGAGAGGGATCGTTTCTGGAGAGGAGAAAAAATAATGCCGAACCGGTATGGTGGCAATTCTATGTATTATGTGATTTGGTGGGAGGACAAAACGGTCCAAAAAAAGCGTTGACGAAACTTTTTGGCAGAAACCTTTGCTCCTTTATTAGGTATAGATATAGATATACATATAGATTAGGTATATGTATAGATAGCCAACTGAGGCGATTTACACAAAAATAACTCTTTTATGAAATTATAGCACAGACTGACCCTCCGGTCAAACTATTTCACTCATCTAACCCTTTTTTGTGGCGCCTATGCGAGCGGCGCCACACATCTTGCCTGTGTGGCGTGCATGCGAGTGCGTGGCCTACAGCTTTATAAATAAACGTTGTCTAGAGTTGACAGAACATAGTGGTAGCTTAGCTGGTTGAAACCTTTGGTGCAAATCTGTATGTCTTGAGTTTAAACCTCCAAAAATGCTTAAATTTATTTTAACCAACTCTGTATTGTTTTTAAAACTTTTTATCATTTTTTAAATTATTGTATTAGTTACCACGCTGGTTTTATAGTTCACTGCAAAAAAAAAATAGTATTGTGGTTCGTCCCGATTTGCCGGTTGTGGCAATTTTGCTGCTCAAAACCGCCAAAACGGCTATCTTGCAGTTTTGCATGTTGTGCCGCTGTAATTAATGACTGATATGAGATTTGATATCTGTAGCACGGTAAATTAGGTTATTCCATATCTCTAATTTTCCGTGGCAGTTAGTTTTGCGTGCTTGGAGAACGGGCCGTCGGTCCGTTGGCTAGCTCTGCGGGAGCGCAGGCTGCCGGCCAGCGTTCGAGTCCTGGTACTCCCGCTGTGCACTTATGGAGTTTCTTCTATAAAAAAATGCCAACAGGTGCTAGTGCCTGGGTTGGTCTCATTTTTTTTTTTTTTTTTTTTTTTTTTTTTAAAGTTTTGCGTGCTTGGCCCGGAGAGACCAAATCACCCTTTCCCTTCCAAAAAAAACTCAAGTCCTCCATACCATACTGCAGCCCGTACCTCGCCCGGCGGCCACTCCTCCCCCCACAACCCAACCCCCCTCTGCTCCGCCCCGCCCTCGCCGCATCCCCTCCGCCGTCTCCCGCCCCGCCCGCGTCGCTGCGGCTGTGGCTGCGTCCGCCGACGCTCACGGTGACGCCGACGCCGACGCCGACATGACTATCATGACTCCCGCCCCTCTCGAGGTACCGTACGCCCCCATGCAGGCCCCCCCCTTATCGCCATTGCCCGATCTCCCCTACCCGCGGCTGTACTTTCTGGTGGTCCCCGCCTTGGGTGTTCAGCGATCGGGTGGTGCTACTCCCCCCCGCTTCTAGGGTTTTTGCCCCCGGCCGGATCTAACACCACTTCCGTTGCTTCTCCTAACTCGCAGCAGGAGAACGACGAGATGCTTGTGCCCCACCAGGAGCTACCCGCCGCCGAGCCGGCCACTGCCCAGCCCATGGAAGGTATATCGTCTGCTATCTCGGTTGCTGCTTTGCTTCAGCCTGATGATTCCTAATGTGATTCGGGAACGTGCCGTGCTGGGTTAGATGGTTCCTAATGCGGGGGCGTCTTGTGTCTGTGGTAGCAGTGGTGGCGCAGACGGAAGCGGCCAGCACGGCGGAGAGCCAGCCGCCAGAGGACCCGCAGACGTCGCGCTTCACTTGGACAATCGCCAATTTCACCAGGCTCAACGGGAAGAAACACTACTCGGATGTGTTTGTTGTCGGTGGTTTCAAATGGTGAGCCCTTGGCATTTTTCACCTACTACACTAGCTGCAGCTACAGAATGTTTCCAGAATGTTTTGTCTTCGTAACATTGGTCGCTGTGGTGCAGGCGTGTTCTTATTTTCCCCAAGGGGAATAACGTGGAGCACCTGTCCATGTACTTGGATGTTGCCGACTCGGCCAACCTCCCATATGGTTGGAGCCGCTCTGCTCAATTTAGCTTGGCTATTGTCAACCAGATTGATCAGAAGTTCACCACACGAAAAGGTCTATTCCTTCTTCATCATGTCCATGCTCTGCATTATCTGAATTTGCACTTACACGAAAAAGCAACGGGTGTTTGCGCTATTCTAGTCTCCACTAAACTGCCTAACTGTTAACAGTGTAGTCAAAAACTGCCAGTGCTTGCAAATTCCATGCCACTTCTTTTTCTTTTGTTCGTTCATCTTAATAGCTAATGAAGAAGGATATTTGCACTTGATGCTGAGTATGGCTGCTTGATCTTTCTGTTTTCCAATGTATCAATAAATTTTGTGGGATAAATGCATCGCTAATGCACTATTCTTCTCTGTCCGGCAGATACTCAACACCAATTTAGTGCACGTGAGAGCGATTGGGGTTTCACATCTTTTATGCCGCTGAGTGAGCTATATGATCCAAGTAGAGGTTACCTTGTGAATGATACTGTTGTTGTAGAGGCAGAGGTTGCTGTCCGCAAGATGGTTGACTATTGGACATATGACTCCAAAAAGGAAACAGGTTATGTTGGTCTGAAAAACCAAGGAGCGACCTGTTATATGAACTCTCTTCTACAAACATTGTACCACATACCGTACTTCAGGAAGGTCCGGATTAACACATTATAACATTCTAGGCATTATTGTTATCTGTACTAGCCGATTAACTGAGGCTTTCTCTCAGGCTGTGTACCATATGCCAACCACTGAAAACGACATGCCATCTGGAAGTATTCCCTTGGCGCTGCAAAGCCTTTTCTACAAACTTCAGTACAGTGACAATAGTGTAGCTACTAAAGAGTTGACTAAATCTTTTGGATGGGACACATATGATTCCTTCATGCAGCATGATGTACAAGAGCTCAATAGAGTTCTCTGCGAGAAACTCGAAGATAAGATGAAGGTAACGAGTCTAGTGTAGAGCTGCCTATATGGATCACATGAGCTGCTATTAATTTTGCTTTCTTCCTAGGGAACTGTTGTAGAAGGAACGATCGAGAAATTATTTGAGGGTCACCATATTAATTACATCGAATGTATAAACGTGGACTACAAATCCAACAGGAAGGAGTCCTTTTATGGTACTTAACCACTCATTATCTTGGTACCAGGTTCACATTAGCTGTGTTTCATTCTTTATTGCTGGCATAATGCGGTGTTATGACTTTGCAGACCTCCAACTTGATGTTAAAGGTTGTCGTGACGTGTATGCATCGTTCGATAAATATGTTGAAGTTGAGCGCCTCGAGGGCGATAACAAGTATCATGCAGAGAATCATGGTTTACAGGTATACACACCACATACTCTGGTCACCATTAAGTTGTGAAACACAAACTTCAGTTGGTTCCTTTACAAAGATCTTGATTGGAATTGTGTCATGCGTTTGTTCGGATATAAGAAATCACCATACCATGCACTATCTCTTTTCAGAAATAGATTACTTGTAGAAATCATACATTTAATCTTCTCTAACTTTATACTAGTATATAAAAAGTTATTTCGATTGGTCAGACAGGAATAGTAACAATAATTTTCATAGAGTATATGAAGCAATATTATATTTTATAGATTTTTGCCAACATATTTCATATTAAAAGAAGCAGTCAAAATTTCATGTTAAGAAACACCGTGCATGTCGACAAATGTCACCTTTTATGAACAGGGGTGCACCCTCCACTAGTTATTTTCTGCAAGCTTTTTGCCTCTGCTTTTCCCTTTTCTGAAGGATTAAATTGTTAAGCGCACACCTACCACAGTTAAGCGCTAGGCATTTTGCCTCTGCTCAGCACTTAGGAGCACTTAATTTAACACTGATTTTTTTGTTAATTTGTTTTGGTGTTATCTTGGTGATTTGAATTCAATCTTGATATCTCAGGATGCAAAAAAAGGTGTTCTCTTCCTCGATTTCCCACCTGTTTTGCAACTTCAGCTGAAGCGTTTTGAGTATGATTATATGAGAGACACCATGGTTAAGGTTTGTACTGTCGTACCCTTACACTTACTTTGATTTATTGTTATACTGATATTTATTTATTTATTGAGGCGTTTGCCTATCCTTTATAATTATTTATGTAACATATGATGTACGTACTACCTACTGTGCGAATGGAACATACAGTGCGATTGTGCATTTTTATGGAAATACATGAACCACGAGAATGACCATCTCCATAAACATGTTCTTATCTTGCCATTGAATTACTCTCTATGTATGTTCACCCAATCGCTCTGAGTACTTGGGATCTACGTCCAGACAGGGTTTCCAATGTGCAGAGTTCAACCTTGAGCTTGGTTGGGTAACTCACATTTATATACATGCATATTAGCATGTCACAAGGTTAAATATGATACAGTGCTTTATTATATATATGTATATCTGAGCCTAACCAGAAATGAGCTCAACCAAGCTGCTCGACCCGTGTGAGTCGATCCCGGAAAGCTCATTGAGGTTGAGTTAATTTAATTCTGCATCCAAATAGTTTGTATGTATGTAAGACAATGAATATGTGGTCCATCAGCTAAAATGGTTGAATCTGTGGTACCCAAGCTCTAGGATATCACCAAACCCAAATTATATGGTAAAACACCGTTTGAGTGGAAAAAAATGACTTGAATTCATGTCAACATTGGGATGGATTGGGGAATATTCTGTTACGGTTGACGTGTCATATTGAAGTGCAGCGGGGTTTTGATGTGGATCGTGCATAGTAGAGGAACTGTTTTGTTGCTCAGCTAGTTGAGTTGGTGCAACCATTCTGAATATTGTAAACAGTGGAGGTGTTCGGGCAGGTCAGCGTTTTGATGTGTATAGGATACATGCCCATGATATACTGAACACTCCTGTAGTTTTGTCCAAACATATTTCGTCTGTATGCGGTGAACTTATTCTGAGTTAGCGGCGTGCTCTTGCTGTGCTAGGTAAGCATTTAAATTGCCATTGCAAGAGCTATTTGTAAAGAAAGAAGTCATATATTAATTAATTGGGCATGAGATGAACCACAATTGGTGCTGGGACAAATAAGTACTTTCTATTCCGGCAGTGGACACCTCATTTGTGCAATCAAAAGTATGGTAGCTTCAAATTCTATTAATTTTTTGTGAATTTCATCTGCCATTCAACCTGCAGTTCGTCGAATTTCCATCTAGACAAATGTGTGACTAACATATGTAATACTCCCTCTGGTTCAAAATAATTGCCCAAAAATGGATGTATCTACACATTCAAACATGTCTAGATACATCTATTTTTGGGCAATCATTGTGAACCGGAGGGAGTCTGTATAGTAGTAAGTTGTCACATACATCTGAGAAAATAGTATCACACTTCCTTTCATTTTCCTTGTTAGAGACCTGATTGAGAAGCTAGCACAAATTAAGTTAAAGAACGGATCAATTAAATGTAACTTTGGTGCTCTCGAGTATTGATTCACTTTTTTTTTTTGGAGATGGAGTCTTGATTCACTTGGTTCTGAGCTTGTCATTTCTGCTATCTATGCCTGCTTGTGCAGATTAATGACCGCTACGAGTTTCCTCTGCAACTTGATCTGGATAGAGATGATGGCAAGTATCTTGCCCCAGATGCAGATAGGAGTATAAGAAACCTTTATACTCTCCACAGGTGATCACTCTTCTTGTTACGCGTAACATTTGTAGGAACTTTGAATTGTTTGTAGTCAAGTAATTTGTCTATTACATGTTCCACAATTGTTCACTATGGTGCTCTGGGAATTCAAGTTACAAGTTACACGTTACTGTAGCACTAATATCTGTTTCTTCTATCTAGATGCTATGCATGGTTACTACAACCTCCATTCCAAATTATAAAAAACTTCTGGCATTTATCTAAGTCACTATGTATATTGACACGTTTTAGTGTGTCTGTTCACTCATTTTAGTCCGTATGTACATATTGAAATATCCAAAACATCTTATAGTTCAGAACGTTCCTATGCTATAGTGGACAAGAACTTACAATGCAAACATTTGGTGACATATGATGCAAAAACGTTCCTGAATGATGATTCATAAACCACTGGTCGATTCCTAAGAATCTGCCCACTGAGTGGATAAACCACTGGTCGATTCCTAAGAATCTGCCCACTGAGTGGACTGCTGAGAATTTTTCAGTCCTAAGAAAGCTTACATTTTATTTGAATTTCATGTTTGTTAGTAATGTGTTTGTGCAAGTTTTAGACATATATTTTTTTTTTAAATTGTTATTGGGCAGTTTTGTGTGTGTGTGTGTGTGAAAACTAGGTGGGGTAGTGCTTGTACAAAGCCAATAATTTAAATTCTGGGGAAACTGAATCTTGTAGACTGCCTTCCTAACTACTCCCTCCGTTCTTTTTTAATTGACTCAAATTTAGTACAAAGTTGTACTAAATCCGAGTCAATTAAAAGAGACCGGAGGGAGTATAAAGGGCCTTAATTATCTTAACAAACTATGGTTTAAATAATACCTAGGATCGAAACAACCCCTTAATTTGTTTATGTAATCCAGTTACTTGCAGGCCAATCTCTTGCGTGTGCCAAGAGTTCCTTGGTATACGGATTTTCCTTCTTACTAACCCTGTTTATTTGCTTTCTCAGTGTTCTTGTTCATAGTGGAGGAGTACATGGTGGCCACTACTATGCGTTCATACGACCAACACTAGCAGATCAATGGTTGTTTCTCTAATGACTTTTTTTATCTCTTGTACCATAGTTTACTCAAGTAGTTACTTCTTCTCTTATGCCTGACCACTTGGCGGTACCTGAACATAGACGTGCTTCAAATTACCAACTTCTTTACTAGGATGTGTGGTTGTTAGATGCTTCGCTACCGTCCCCAAGCTAGTATCCAAAGTATCATATGAATTGTTGCATACATATGAGAGTACTTATAATCTTGGTATAGTTTGTAAATTCATGCAAGTTTGTTAACTGGACCAAATTGCCCCCTTTCCATCTCCCTTATGCGAATTTCATAAGATAGTTGGTTCTGGGTTTTCCTTTTAGCAGTGATGACCCGGCTACCATGAACTTCAATAATTTTCTTTAGAACACATAGTTATCACTTGTTCCAATAGGTTTTTGGTGTATGCAAACACACCCAAATAATTGCTCCTTAAGGGTCAGGGTTAAGTTAGCAGTAAAGTCACTAGTTAAGTTATAGCATGCATCTTTTTTGCCCAAAAGTTCTTTTAACCCTAATCTATAGTCTGTGTCCCCCTACCAATGCCATAATCCTCTGCACCTGTATGGCCTTCTTTACTTGACAGTTGCCTTGATGTCAATCAAGCTTTACATACGTATTTTTGATCTAAATATTGGCGAACAGTTTCCAATTATTGACAAATTTTGGACATATTATTATGTGTATCAGGTATAAATTTGATGATGAGCGTGTAACAAAAGAAGATACAAAGAAGGCCTTTGAAGAGCAATATGGCGGTGAGGAAGAGGTATGTTCTGTTTCACTTTGAAATTGACCGATAAATGTTTGTTCTTCTCATCACCATATCACACACCTTTCTCTTTTCAATTAAACAGTTACCTCAAATAAACCCTGGATTCAACAACACTCCATTCAAATTTACGAAGTTTTCGAATGCCTACATGCTTGTATACATTCGTGAGAGCGACAAAGAGAAAATAATGTGTAATGTTGACGAGAAGGACATTGCTGAGCATTTAAGGGTACGCATAGTTTTATTTTTCCCCTTCATTTTGCATGCCACTACTTCGTCTTGGCACATTTGGATGATGAATTGTTATCTGCAGATAAGGTTGAAGAAAGAACAAGAAGAGAAAGAACATAAGAAGAAAGAAAAAGCTGAAGCCCATCTCTATACCATCATAAAGGTCAGGGTCTGCTAATTTTTGACGTTCATCATAGCCTGTATTCTCTTGTTGGCTTCGTGGCTCACGACGCGCATGTTTGGAAAACTATATCCAGATTGCTCGAGATGAGGATTTGAAGGAGCAAACTGGTAAGGATATATATTTTGATCTGGTGGACCATGAAAAAGTCCGCAGCTTCCGAATACAGAAGCAATTACCATTTAGTACTTTCAAGGTAATATGTCACTGGAATTCTATGCAAGTTGTTATTGGTACTAAAGTTCCAGGGTACTACTTTTTAACATGCGTATGTTAATTTATAATCTAACTGCTTAAAACTGTTTTAACAGGAGGAAGTTGCAAAGGAATATGGCATCCCAGTACAGTTTCAGCGATTCTGGTTGTGGGCTAAGAGGCAAAACCATACGTACCGGCCAAATCGCCCATTAACTCCTCATGAAGAAACACAATCCGTAAGTACATCATCAGAAAGTAAAACTGTAACCTGTTGCCCTCTTGTCTCATTCTGATTGGCTTTATGTCCAGTGGACTGTTACTTTTGATCACTGACTAAGATCTACTGTCAATGCTGTATGCTGTGACATACTATGAACTATGAAAGTTTTACAAGAGGAACAACATAAATAATGTCAATTTTTTTTGTCATTTCCAAAGACTGACATAACTTCCAAATGTGGCTCTTTTGTTAGCATTTACGACATACCAAATTTGTGTAGAAATACAGCAGTTGGTAGCATGCAGATACTTGGAGAAACCAAGACTTGTATAGTTTGGACTTGAGTGCACCGTTGCCTAGATTTTCTATGAGTGTATTTTGTTATAGGTGTATTTGTAAATTTGGTTTGTAGTAAGCTCATTATTCACAAGAATCATCTCATTACCCCAATCCAGTGTGCTTAATTGTTTGGACAACTCTAGGAAAAATTGTGAACAATGTATAACCCAGTAGTGTTGTTTACCTTTTATGTATATATGTGGCTATATGCCATGGGTCCAACTACTATGTCTTTTACCGCACAGGTGGGGCAACTGCGGGAGATATCAAACAAGGCACAGAATGCCGAACTGAAGCTGTTTTTGGAAGTGGAATTTGGACTGGTAATGATATGCTGGAATTGTGCTTCCTTCCTTTTATGCATGTTTTTATTTTGTAGTCTGTGTGACTTGGATGCAGGTTGTTTAACTATCATCTAATTATTCATGTAGGATCTGCAGCCTCTCCCTCCTCCTGAGAAGAGCAAGGAAGACATTCTTCTGTTCTTCAAACTCTACAACCCTGAAAAAGAAGTGCTTTGGTACATGCTCTGTTTTAATTGATCTCTTCATCATCCTTTCATATGTATTGCTATGAATTTCCTCATGCTGACATGTTTCATTCTTCATTTGGTGCAGTTTTGTGGGGAGGCTCTTTGTAAAGGCTTTGGGGAAACCTTCAGATATTCTGAGAAAATTAAATGAAATGGCTGGGTTTACACCGGAAGAAGAGATTGAGCTGTATGAGGCAAGAGTTAAATTGATGATTTGATATATTTATACATCCAGTCCACATTCCAAAGCTCCTTAAGTTATCTCTGGACATCCAGTCCACATTCCAAAGCTCCTTAAGTTATCTCTGGTCCACTCAGAATAATCGTTTTAGAGGGTTATCGAGTTAAATGGTGATAATCTCACAAGGTCGATTATACTAAGTGGTTCAATTTTTGCATGCAGGAAATTAAGTTTGAACCAAATGTTATGTGTGAACATATTGACAAGAAACTTACATTCCGTTCTAGTCAGGTTTGTAAATATGTTTTTTCAATTTGAGAATTACATAATTCAAATTAAACCGCTAATTATTAGTTCCCCAAATTTGAAAATATTGTAGCTTGAAGATGGGGACATAGTATGTTTCCAAAAATCACCTAAAGCAGACAGTGATACTCAAGTGCGCTATCCTGACGTCCCTTCATTTTTGGAGTATGTTCATAATAGGCAGGTATAGTACATCGTATCCCCTCGAGTTTAACGCTTTTTGTAGTGGTATATCGTTGTTCTTGTTTTTTTTTTCTGTTTATACAATATTATTGAACATTGTGATGTCGGACAATGCTATTATTATGCTATGTTGGTCATTCCCAGGAAATATGTTATGTTACCTCTGGCTTTCATTTTTTCTTCACTTGGACAAAGATATGGTTTACAGCTTTTTTTTTCTTCATCTTTGTATGCAACTATGCAATCTAGTTATACCATTGTCAAGGTCCTTTGGGGACAGGGATCATTATAAGACACACAGTTGTTGAACAACGTGTAATTATTATAGTATTTTTTTTAGCACTTTAGACCATTGCTGTCACTTTATTCTCTACAATGATGGAGTTGCCTATGCCCTTTAGTTACGAAGGGGAAGGGGTGTGTAGAAAGAGGCGATGGTGGTGGCAGAGGTATCTGCGGCATGAAGGTTTTGGTGGGGCAGTGATTTTTTCTAAAAAAATAAATAGAAGTGAAGAGAATAAAGGGATCATGTGGCCCTGTCTACCCGAAGCTAGTGGGAGGTGATTTTTAGGGTTCTCCTAGGTGATTGGGCTGTTCGCAGCTATGTACTAGGAGATGTCGAGCTGGAGCCTATGTGTGTAGATGTAGCCGATGGAAATGGTAAATCCACTTGTGTCTCTCTCAAACCAAGCAAAGCGAGGCCTCCAGGTAACAGCTGTAGGGACACACAGTTGATGACCTAGTGGTGCCTATGACGAGAAACATGACTGCTCTAGACTTGGCCAGCCTGACCAGTTCTGTCACTGGATGGGGCTTAAGAAATCTTGGCCTGTCGGGTAAGCCTAGCCCGAAAGGTCCATTTTAGGATTCTCGAGCCCGACGCCGCAATATTTTTGAAAATATTTAAAAACGCGTAAATTTTGTGAAATTAAAGAAAAATGAATAATATTTTAAAAAAATCGCCCTAGACTTGAACCTTTTGTGGGGGCAACACCTTACCTGGCATCCTGAGCTTTGACCTCGCTTTGTTAAGAAATTGTTAATATGCCATCTCAACATGTTATTCCACCCAGCCCTAGCTGGTTCTACTCAAGGAATATAGTTCTCTCAAATATTCTTGGTCAGTAAGTTATTTTTAAATTAGAAAGTTACCCCTTAGGGCCCTTAAGAAAATTAGAGATAATATATAATCTGAAGATTTTCCTCGTTTTAGTTCTTTTTTTTTGAGAAAAGATCACTGCGTCACATTCATTATGGCCCCATTCGGAACACAGGTTAGGAAAAACATAGGAATAAGAAATATACAGGGATTGAGATGTCATACCTTTCAAATCCCACAGGAACTCAAAACACAGGAAAGATGCAAAGTAACTATTTGGATTGCAGGATAGGAAATGCATAGGAAACTTTTGAATTTCAAACCACTAATAGTTACTTCTTTTCTTGGTGATACGTTTTACTCATAATGAAACTCCTAATTAACAATATAGAACTCAGGCTGAGCAAGTGTACTACACGGTTTTGAGGCTCAGTTAAAAAGAACACGAACAAAATTGATGAACAACTGTACTATGGGATATTCTGGTTGCTCGGTAGGCAGGGACAGGCCTTTAGGCGGAGATTTTTCTGGCGATGTGTAGAGCAAAATAAAGCAGAACTATCAGGGGCTCAAAGTTCCAGTCTGCCCAGGAAATTTTCCATTGAGTCGGTCCGGATGTTATTTTTCCTGCAAAACGTGAAGCGCAGGAAGTCTATCCTATAGGAATCCCTTTCCTGTTCCTGCGTTCCAAAGGGCTGAAAGGAAAACTTTCCCAAAATTTCCATCCTTCGAAATTCCTGTGTTCCAAACCAGTCTTAAGTCAAAGACATGTACACACGCAGAAGGGACAGGTGGCACCACATAACAGCAAATAGGACGCTGAAAAAAATAAAAATACAACCAGGTCCTTAGGATCTCCTGTGCTGAACTCCAAAACATCGCTTGCTGCGAAAGGCACGGGATGCCTTCGCACAATGGACAGGAAGTGCATCCTGGAGCCACCCTGTAGAGACCTCAGAAATGGGAAGTGGGTCATCTTCATGTACCATTTCATTAACCAAGAAGAATCCTCCCAATTCCTTTGAAACTCTGTTCCTGATCAGCCATGCTGCACAACCTTATGCCAGGCGATATTTGACATAAATTGCCTTGATATTGTTTGTGGGAAAGGAGATCAGGCTGCAATGCTATTACCTCTTATCTGGTGGCCAAGGGCATTGGCTGTGGTAGAGATATCTGCATTGTCCTTCGCGTTGAATTGGGCTAAATGTGGTCGATCTCAGTCAACTAACTATGTTGTCGGTCCTGGCCACCATGTCACTTTGCCGCATGCTCACTGACTGGTCTCTTGTCATGTTCAAACGGTGGGAGAGGGTCTACTCTTATCCTGGGTGTTGACAAAGGATCAGTTCAGGAGATCGGAAACTTTCAGATTTTAACTTTAAGCTCATTTTTAATATCCAGATCAAGCTAGCCAAAGTGAGTTATGATTGTTACAGTATATGTGGAATTGTGGATTTCCTACCTTCTCCATTAGCTCAGACTTTTGGTTGTACTTGTTGGTGCATGAAACATCAGCGCAGAGGTCTTGGGTTCAAGTCTTAGCTTTCTCAATTTAATAAAGAGGTTTGCTCTTGCCTTATTTTTGTCCACGTGTAGGCCTCATCGAGTCACACGTGAGAGGGGGTGTTACATTATATGTGGACATGCCACCTTCTCTCCATCGGTTCGGACCTTTGGTTATACTGGTTGGCACAGGAAATTTAATAATGATATATTAATCTTACCGCGGTACCAGGTTAGGTTGGGTTAGGAACTTAGAGTTGAGTCATCTAATATTTGTAATGTAGCTCTATGGTTGTGGTCTGTAGTACGGAACCAGATATTTACATAGTAATTCTTCCCAATATATGTCCGTGCATACTATGCTGGAGGAACATAGAATAGGAGTAGTTAATTCGTGCGGACATATGGCTGGCTTTTGCTCCCCCCCACCCTGTATTTCTTGAGTTACTATTCTCCCCGTGCTTGTTTTTTTTGAGGGAAAATGTCATGCATGATGTCATGGACCTGGGCAATATGACTAGTTTATCTGATAGCTTTCTTTTACTTTCTGTTTTCCTGAAGTGACCACTGTGTTTACTGCAGGTTGTCCACTTCCGCTCTTTGGAGAAACCCAAGGATGATGATTTTTGTTTGGAATTGTGAGGGACTTTATGAACCCTGTTTGTCCATTCATTCAAATTGTCAGTTAACTCATTATCTCTCATAGTCTCATATATATGTTTATTGTTTTTCCATGTGTTTAGGTCAAAGCTTCACACATATGATGATGTTGTTGAGAGAGTTGCCCGTCAACTTGGGTTGGATGATCCAGCGAAAATCCGCCTCACATCCCATAACTGCTATTCACAGCAGCCTAAACCACAACCCATCAGATATCGAGGAGTAGAACATCTATTAGACATGCTTGTCCACTATAATCAGGTTAATCTTTCACTTGCATTTTTTTGCCAATATGAGCGTGATTTTGGCATACCAAATCTGCAAAAGGCATTTCTACTAAAGTTACTTTCCGTTATGATACAGACGTCCGACATCTTGTATTACGAAGTACTGGATATTCCATTGCCTGAATTGCAGTTCCTGAAAACCCTCAAAGTTGCATTCCACCATGCTACAAAGGAGGAGGTTCTTTTCACTGCAAACCATATGCTTATATTTTTATTACCCTTAGCCGCCAAATGAACATTCTAATGAGATATTCTTTGTCTAGGTTGTCATTCACAGCATCAGGCTTCCTAAGAATAGCACCATTGCTGATGTGATTAATGACTTGAAAACTAAGGTTATACTCAGTCATTTCTTGAGTTCTACTATTGCAACCTAGATACGCCAATGCACTTTTCTTGGATATATACACAAGTAGTCTTTCATAGTGCATATCTAACCTCTTGAGAGATAGGTGACATCGAGAGATCACAGACATCCGTCATCGCAGGCGGGTTATAGGAAAAACTTAATTTAAGCAGCTGCATTGTCATTCCCTATTCAATTTGGTAGCTAGATGTGTAAAGACCTCTACACATGTACCTTTCGTAGATGTGTCTGTTAAGGCAAGTCTGTTCATACTTGCTTTCATCCCTCCAGCACATGGTCACGCTATTGGATTTCCAGCTTCTAGCTTACACCTTGCGACAGTAGCTTTTTATTTTCACCACCATTGCCATCTAGGTTATGCAGCTATGAAGTGACGTGTTGTCTTTCTGTCTGTGGTTTGTTCATTAAGAATCATTTTTAAATCTTTCTACCGCTAATCGCAGGTTGATCTATCCAGTCCCAGTGCTGAACTACGCGTACTAGAGGTCTTCTACCACAAGATTTATAAGGTACTTATGCATTTGAATGCAATATTGTTAGAGGCTTCTATTACATGAATTTTGGGAGAAAGAATTTTACTATTATTGAGGTTCCTTTAGTGATTAAGTGGTAAAATCTTTGAACTACTAATGAATAACCTTATAGGCTTCATGAGTTAAATATCATTTTTTACTCACTATTTATATTTTCCTAGATCTTTCCACTCCATGAGAAGATAGAGAATATAAATGATCAGTACTGGACGCTACGTGCTGAGGAGGTATGTAATGATATTATCTGTTGTAGTTCCGTTTGAGCTTTCCCAAGAGACTTTTCCTTCCCTTGATTTCTTTCTTGTATGCATATTTTCTTGTACCTGCTGTCATGAAATGTATGTGCTTGTTTTAGACCTCATATCTGTTTCCACCAATTATCACAGGTTCCAGAAGAGGAGAAAAATCTCGGTCCACATGATCGCTTAATTCATGTTTATCACTTTGCCAAAGATCCTGTTCAGAATCAAGTATTGCACTCTCACATGATCTCGATTCTTGTCTAAACTTAGTTTTATTTGACAATATCTGTCTATGATATGCTTATCCAATTTGTTGACACTTGTTGTGACCAACAGCAGATTCAGAACTTTGGAGATCCTTTTTTTCTTGCTATCCGTGAAGGTGAGACTTTAGCGGAAGTCAAGGGGCGCATACAGAGAAAACTGCAAGTCTCTGATGAGGAATTCTCCAAGGTGATCTTAATATTTTCTTTAATAGATGGGATCATAGAACTACTTTTTTCCCCATACTGATTTAGTTTTAATCTTGTAATTATGCTGATTTTTTAAATCAGATGCAAATGTTAGTACAAGCACCAATTTTGTAGTCAATTTGGTGTGCTTTAGTCTCAAATTTTGTTAGTAATTTCTCAAAAGAAATAAAAAGACATTGTTATCATAAACTGTTTAGTGGTGATGCAATATATATCTTATAGAAGAGCTCTTTTGAGCTCACATATGTTGGCTAATGATAAAAATACAAAACACAGTGATTCATTTGCAGATCTTGATTTTTTTCCAGACAAGGTTTTTGAAAGTTAGTTTTTTCCAGGTTTTTTTAATGTTTCATGCCTGTTTTGTTTTTATCCTTGTTCCTTTTGTGTCTTTGTTTCCCCGTACCCCGCGCAAAGCGGGAGCTTCGTACATGGGCTGCGTATGAAGACCCCAAGGTGGGTCTGACCCTTCCCTGGAGACAGCCTCTTGCAAATTGCAAGGAAAGGCTGCGTACAAAGACCCCAAGGTGGGTCCGACCCTTCCCCGGACCCCGTGTAAAGCGGGAGCTTCTTGCACCGGGCTGCCCTTTTTTTTTTCATGCCTGTTTTGTTGGTATCCTTGTTTCCTTCTTTCTTTTTTACCTTGGGTTGCACTGCATTGTGGTTGAGTTAACAAAAACTAATATACTTATTATGCTTGTGTGATCAGTGGAAATTTGCATTCATATCTATGAACCGGCCAGACTATCTACAAGATTCTGATGTTGTATCTGCTCGTTTCCAGGTAAATGTTTGTTTTTGCCTGCATGCTTTTTTACATTATTGCCGATTCATCTTATTACGATGGTTTCTGACTTATTTTCTCTTGTGGTGTCTACAGAGGAGGGATGTCTATGGAGCTTGGGAACAGTATCTTGGGTTGGAGCACACTGACACTGCACCAAAGAGGGCTTATACAGCAAATCAGGTATGCAGTTATTTTGCTGGGAAGTGAAATTTTGGCTACTTTGGATGCCCATGTTTTTACCTTAGTCACGCTTTCGTGTAGCTATGCTGTAGCCATAATTTGTTGTCTTTGTACCAGAGCTTTCCTTGCTATTAGAGGATTTTGTACAAGCCTGGCATTTTTGTTGAAGATGGTCTTAAAATCGTAGCTATCACTCCTACTTTGGCATATATATGCTAAATACCTACTGTGTGTTTTTGGTACCAGAGCTTCCTTGTTATAGCTGGATTTTGTGCAAGCTTTAAAATATTTTAAACAATCTTCGGTTCCGCCTGACTTTCCGATTGCATAGTTTACAAGGACATGTATCTTAATGTCTCCTGGTTTTATCTACCTGCAGAATCGTCACACACATGAGAAGCCTGTGAGAATTTACAATTGAGATGTCTTGCAACTTTGCTGGTCCCCTGATGAAGGCATCGATCTGAAAGTGGGGAAGGACAGGTGGTGCAAGGGGAATAGACTGCAACAGGGGGAAACAGCACTGTCTGGGCCATATGAGTGCCATGGCATATCCATCGGTTGCCACAGCTTGCTCTCGATGCATTCCCATGACGGGGTTTTCAATGTTTATCATCCTGCCTTTCAGGCAAGGTTGCATGCATATTTAGTTTAAGTAAATTGGCTGTAAAGGCCACCCTCCTAGGGTAGATGCTGCTTCATTTTGAAAGCAAAGTTGAGTACATAAGATTTTTGGTAGGGGGCTTGTATACAACAAGGGTATAGTTGTGTGACTTGATATTGTTGTAAGCTGGTAAAATGGAGAGACCGTAATGGTTTTGATGTTGGTTTCAGTCCTTATATTAGAAAACATGATCAATAATTATTACTGCAGCTGGTGAAATCTGGATTTCCATGATACAAGTGTGGGCATCGATTTGGTACTGAAAATCCCTTTGCTGTGTTGTCTTTGGGAGACAAGTACCTTCCGATTCTTCAGAAGGTTGACACATTTTAGTCAAGAGCCTCGAGATTTGTGCCGCTGCTGCCGTTTTTCATTGAAAATATTCTACCATACATGAAATTCATTCATTGAAGCTGCTGCAGTCCATGGGTATGGAGATGAATCAACAGTGACGCAGTGACGGTATTCTTGTCCTCGTTCTTGTGCGCCAGCCGCTGCTGGCCTTGACCTAACTTTGGATTGCCACTGTTCTTTTTAAATAGTTTGGATTGACAGTGTAGTTTGCTTAGTAGCTACTATATGTTTTTTTTAGATAATGGAAGCATATCAGTAGCCCCGGTATCTTTATCTAGGATACATGTGTCATAATCATTCTGCACAAGTCACAGGTATAAAACTCGAAAGAGCCTAAAAGGTATCAGCTATGAACCCAGTTAGTGTGATACGATTATTCAGCTAGCCTAATGGCCAATAGTGAACGATCTCTCGCTCGCTCTATATAAATTGGAGCAAGCTTCGCGCATGTTCTAATGCATATATACATACATATCTAGCAAGCACGCGTTTGTTGTTTTTTGTCAGATGCTCGTCGCTTACCCCTAGAGTTTTATTCTGTGCTAGCTTCTCCCACCCACCGTACGTTGTTGCACGGACTAGTAGCAATGCAGCAGCCGTCGCCGTCCAGCTGCGCCGGAGCCGACGATTTCGACTTGGTGTTCCCTCTGGACCTCTGCTTCTTCCCGGAACTGGATGGTGACGACGACGGGTTCGCGGCCGAGCATGCGGCGTGTATGGAGGATCAGCTGCCGCAGGTGGTGGCGGCGGAGACGCAGGTCGGAGAGGAGAAGCTGGTGATGGGATACGACGGGCGGAGGTTCGAGTTCGACTCCGTGCAGCCGCACAAGGTGAGGGCTGAGGAGGAGCTAGCGGTTCGATCACACTTGGTCGGGAGCTTCATTCCTACCATATGGACATTGCTGAATAACCAAAATATAAAAACTACGTACGCAGGTGGAAACCATCCTGTCGCTGCTACACGGACAGGAACCTGCAGCTCCGGCAGAAAGCGCCAGACCACTGTATCTCACCTACCTGGTACGCTCCATTATCCAGCACATAGTTCATGGAACAGCACGGAACGATGATCATCAATTCATCATCGAACCTTTTTCATCGTCAGGTGCCGCCGATCGTGGTGCCCCCGGACTTCGACAGGCCGGCGGCGTTGACGCGGTACCGGGCGAAGAAGAGGAGGAAGAGCCTCAGGGCCGTGGTGAAGGCGGACTACAGCTGCCGCAGGGATGTCGCTCTCAGGTAGTAGTTCGCTGAGCGAGTCCAGTCCAGTCCAGGTTGGGTAATGCCGCTAACCGTCCGGTGTTGTTGATCGATTCAGGATGGAACGCACGAGAGGGAGGTTCGTGCCGTCCGCGAAGAGCCCCGGCAGCGAGCCACTGACGCTGTGAGCGATCGCTGATTGAAATTCCGCGAACTTGCGATGTGAATCAATGGAAATGTAATGGAGGTTGCTGATGAATATGCAGGTGTGGCAGCTGCGGGAGGCGCAGCGACGCGACGCCCAAGATGCGGCGTGGCCCGGGCGGGTCCAGGACGCTCTGCAACGCCTGCGGCTTGATGTGGGACAAAACCGTAGGTTTACTACAGCTCCTCTCGTCTTTCGTTTCGTATCGAAGCTTAGCTAGCCAGTGATCCAAACTCAACCGTACGTGTCGTGCAGGGGAAACTACGGGGGCTGGAGAACGAGCCTTGCGGCGTCCGCAGCCGAGGCGTGTAACGCAGCGGCTCGTCCAGTGGTTTTGTTTTGAAGGGTGTTTTGGGTAAAAACACCAATCACCAAAAACATTATAAAACCCTTTTCATCCAAAATACTTGTTAAAACATTCGTTTAGAATAGTGGTTTTATAAACTAGTGTATTCAGTGTACTCAGCACAAGTGGATAAAAAGACGTTCTTTTTTAACAGTTTAAACTAGACTTGTATCATAAATAAAAGTCTAATCTTTTTAGCACATTAGAATAGATAGAAATTCAATCATGATGGCAAATGTGATTCTGTGATCTTCGTGGATGAGAGGGAAATGGAATTTGATTTTTTTTTTTCCGACAATGTTGGTAATTGTGTCAAACCTTAAAGGACTAGGAAACTGATTCAAGCTTTCCTTGAGATGTACCAGCATCTTGAAAACATGGAAACTAATACCCAACTTTGTGATGATCTGATTGAGCACCAACGACAATTATATGCAATATAGTCTCACATTTTGTTCATATTTATCCATGTGTAATTTGAACCATTTTTTATTGGACCATTCATTATCTATTTATTATTTGATTTAAACAATTATAATAATTTTGGATTATTGTTGTCTTGTCGTCATGTTGCATCATTGTTATTTAGAGATTTTATTGTAATTTGAACCATTTCTGAAACTAAGTTTTACACAAATTCACGATTACAGGCCAACACACCCATATCTTGCCATGAAATCATAGTTTTCATCCACCTCCTAGACAACACCAAAATGACCTCAAACCAAGACCAAACTCAGAAGTTTTAAAGAGGTAAACACACAGGTCGGGAATGGGAGGGGGAGCACAGCATCAACAACTGAAATACAGAGACAGACAGAAACTAAGGCCTCACCAGGACCCTGAAGCCTTCGCCATCCCCCACTAGTATCAACGCATTGGCACCCAAGGTTCCCGCTAGATCTTCCGCCGTGATCAACATATGCCCCATCCCCCTCATGCAGTTCATGTTAAATATGTAGTAAACCAAAAAATATGCTTTGGTAGCCCGAGGTCGACCAAAACAGATCCCATCCGGGCCCGCGCTACTGAAAAACATGTTTTACGACATGGAATTTTTCAGGATGTGCTAGAGTCTCGCTCGAGATGACACATGAGAGTAGGTGAACACGTCCGATGACTAGGCCACTGATAAGGGCTAAGCCCAAGGGTGTGCCCGATCTTCACGGATTTGGGTGGATTTCGTGGGGAGGGGGGGAAGAACGCGAAGAACACGAAGAACACAGAGGGGATTCGCGGGATACAAACTCTCACACACACACACACACACAAATCGGTTTGTCCTCGTTGGCCCGAACCACCAACTCGATAGAGGTTGCAGGAAAAGACCTTCCGGTAGAAGTCCCGCAAAGAGATCGACGAATCGAACCCGAGAGATCTAGAAGGGTGAAAAGACCGGAAGGTTGATGGAAGTGCAAGCAAAAGACCAAACGGTAGAAGTGCAAGCAAAAGATCAACAACCAGTAGAAGTCACCAAAGAGATCAACAAGGATTCGGTAAGGAGATCGAGTGATACAAGATCTAGGATCTATGGTTTCCCTCAAGGGGTAAGAGCAAAGCTCAAGTTCTTCTTGGTTCTAATTCTTACCCTAAATTGTGGCTGGCACAGGCATATATATAGCCTAGATCCGTGGAGGGGTAACTTAGTCATTTGCGAAAAGTACACAACCACATGATTCAAACGGACGGCTCAGATGTTGTTGACTTGGGGAGGCCGGCAGTGCCGGTGGTCCAGGGGCGGCAGTGCCGTGCGTCGGGGCGTCGAAGGCGTCAGGCCGGCAGTGCCGGGGTGCTCTGGCCGGCAGTGCCGGGCAGTTTCGGCCGGCAGTGCCGGTGGTAGTCCATGAGGAAGCTCGTCGGGGAAGACATCTTGGAACTCCTTCAAAAGAGACAACAAAGACGAAGGAAGTGTTGTTAAGTTGTTAGTCTCCGAGGGTGGCCCCTTGCAAATGAGCACATAGTGCAATTTGGTGGATGGGTTGTGGTGCACTTCTCTCATCTCACTCTTGGTAGCTATGAGGACACTCTTCATCTCACTCA
The DNA here is from genome assembly GCF_022539505.1 of Lolium rigidum. NCBI lineage: Eukaryota > Viridiplantae > Streptophyta > Magnoliopsida > Poales > Poaceae > Lolium > Lolium rigidum. Next base: position 201,324,299 of record NC_061510.1, on the reverse strand, counting down.
CATATGGCTTGTGGCGCTCACTTTCTTTTTGGTGGGTCACTCTCTCACCACTCATCTCACTAGTGATAGTAGCTTCCTTAGCCCTCGCTAAAGCCTTTGCATTATCCGCAATTACTTGGCTAGGAGTCATTGGGCGTAGGATGAAGGTCTTGTCGCCGACCTTGAAGCTATAGGCATTTGTATACGTCCAATTTGCATCACTATTTTATATCATAATTTGCTGTTATTCATTGATATATTTCATATTGGGACACAATACTTATGTTATTTCATCTATTTTGCATGTTTTATGATTATTTGGAGACCGAGCACCGGAGCCAGGATTCTGCTGGAAAAATCACCGTCAGGATGCAATATTTCGGAAGATCAACTGTGGAAGGAAGTTTTACCAAAAATCTTATTTTTCCAGATGACGAAGGAAGCCAGAAGGGGGAGCCAGCTGGACCCATGGTGGGCCCACACCATAGGGCGGCGCGGCCCATGGCCTGGCCGCGCCACCATGTGGTGTGGGGCCCCCACAGCCTTTTTCGCCTTCTTTTCTTCGCGAAACCCTTCGTCCCGAAGACCTAAGCCACAGAGGAATCCTCACGAAGGGTTACAGCCGCCTCGCGGGGCGGAGAACACCAGAGAGAAAAGAGCTCTCCGGCGGGCAGGAATCCGCCGGGGAAATTCTCTCCCGGAGGGGGAAATCGACGCCATCGTCACCGTCATCGAGCTGGACATCATCTCTATCACCATCATCATCATCTCCACCATCATCACCGCCATCTCCACCGCTGGACATCGTCACCGCTGTAGCAATTTGGGTTTGATCTTGATTGTTTGATAGGGAAACTCTCCCGTGCTCGATTTCTACTTGTTATTGATGCTATTGAGTGAAACCATTGAACCAAGGTTTATGTTCAGATTGTTATTCATCATCATATCACCTCTGATCATGTTCCATATGATGTCTCGTGAGTAGTTCGTTTAGTTCTTGAGGACATGGGTGAAGTCTAAATGCTAGTAGTGAATTATGGTTGAGTAATATTCAATGTTATGATATTTAAGTTGTGGTGTCATTCTTCTAGTGGTGTCGTGTGAACGTCGACTACACGACACTTCACCATTTATGGGCCTAGGGGAATGCATCTTGTACTCGTTTGCCAATTGTCTGGGTTGCCGGAGTGACGAAACCTAAACCCTCGTTGGTATATCGATGCGGGAGGGATCGCGAGGATCTCGAGTTTAAGGTCTGTGGTTAGATTTATCTTAATTACTTTCTTGTAGTTGCGGATGCTTGCAAGGGGTATAATCACAAGTATGTATTAGTCCTAGGAAGGGCGGTACATTAGCATAGGTTCACCCACACAACACTTATCAAAACAATGAAGATTAATCAACTGTATGTAGCGAAAGCACTAGACTAAAATCCCGTGTGGCCTCGAGAACGTTTGGTCATTATAAGTAAACAAACCAGCTTGTCCTTTGTGCTAAAAAGGATTGGGCCACTCGTTGCAATTATTTCTCTCGCATTTTACTTACTTGTACTTTATTCATCTGTTACATCAAAACCCCCGAATACTTGTCTCGTGAGCATTTACGAGTGAATCCTTCATCAAAACTGCTTGTCAACACCTTCTGCTCCTCGTTGGGATCGACATTCTTACTTATCGAAGATACTACGATACACCCCCTATACTTGTGGGTCATCAAGACTATTTTCACGGCGCCGTTGCCGGGGAGTGAAGCGCTATTGGTAAGTGGAATTGGTAAGGAAAACCTTTACTCGTTTGTGCTGATTTTATTTCTCGCCTGCTGCTATAAGTCATTATGGAGAGATCTTCTCTTCAATTTCTATTTGGGAAATCTACTACTACTGCAACGGTAGTGGATGAGGCGCCAGGTGAGGAAGTAATACCATATAAAATACCTACGAAAATTATTGAACATGTTATGGATAACCGCTATGAAGGGGATGGAACTGTCCATCCTGGTGATCATTTACTGTTTTTGCATGAATTATGCGGGTTATTCAAATGTGCAGGTATTGCTATGAATGAAGTTAGGAAGAAGCTATTCTCTATATCTCTGTCTGGTAAAGCGGCGCATTGGTATAAATTGCTGAAGAATGGTGATTCTCTTGATTGGGAGGACATTGTGCCTTTATTTTATTCCAAATTTTATCCTCCAAGTGAAATTCACAAAGATAGGAACCACATATATAATTTCTGGCCTCATGATGGAGAGAGTATTGCCCAAGCTTGGGGAGATTGAAGTCTTTAATGCTCAAATGCCCCATTCATGAGCTTCCTGGTAATGTTATTATTGATAATTTCTATGCAAGACTTTCTTTTCAAGACAAGACCTTGCTGGATACTTCTTGTTCTGGATCATTTACACGCAATAAAGAAGAGTTTAAAAGGGACCTTCTTGATCGGATCCAAGAAAATACTGAAGGTTGGGAGAACGACAAGGATAGAGAATCAGGTATAATTTATGATTATAAATGCATTGAAGCTTTTATGGATACTGATAAATTTCGTAATATGAGTGCTACATATGGTCTTGATTCTCAAGTTGCTGCAAACCTTTATAAAGCTTTTGCCTCTCATTATGAATTGCCTAAGAAGAATTTTGATAAGTATCATGAACCGTATAAAGATAAAATTGATCCATCTATTAATAAATGTGTTGTAGTTGAAACTGGTGATCGTGTTATTCCTGAAGCTTATATTGAAAAAACTCCTTTTCCTGCTAAAATGAAAGAGTACTCTGTTATAAAAAGTGCGGTTCATAAAAGTGAAAAGAAACCTATCGAACTCCGAAGAACAAATAAAAGTTGAACCTCGTTGTTGCAATAGTTAAAGATCTTGTGACTCGAAAATGTAGAGGATGGTCATATTATTTTCTCGTGAAGATGCTTCTAATATTGTTTCACATCCTAATAAACCCAAACAAGCTAGTGTTCCTATGCTATCTCGTTAGAATTGGTGATCATTGCTATTATGGTTTATGTGATATTGGTGCAAGTGTTAGTGCTATACCTTATGAGCTTTACACGGAGATTATGCACGAAATTGATTCTTGTGAACTTGAAGATATTGATGTGGTTATTCAGCTGGCTAATAGAGAAACTATTTCTCCAATTGGTATTGTTCGAGATGTGGAAGTTCTATGTGGTAAGATTAAATATCCTGCTGACTTTTTGGTACTTGGTTCTGCTGCTAGTGATTATTGTCCTATCATTTTTGGTAGACCTTTTCTAAATACTTGTGGAGCTATTATAGATTGCAAGAAAGAGAAATTTTTGACTAAATTTGCTGGTGAATCTTATGAGTTTAACTTCTCTAAATTTACTAAAACTCCTTATAAAGCTGATTTGCCTAGTAATGATTTTAAAATGGAGCGAGTGTGCATCTATTGTTCTTGTTCCTAATAATCCTTTGCAGCAACATTTGGAGGATAGCGAGAGTGAAGTTTTTAGGAAAGAAAGAGATGAGCTTGAGGAGATTTTTCTTCGCCAACCTATTCTCAAGCATGATTTACCGGTGGAAGACTTGGGTACAACACCGCCACCAAAGGAAGATCCTGTTTTTGATTTAAAGCCTTTGCTCGATAATCTTAAATATGCTCATATTGATGATAATAAAATATATCCTGTTATTATTAGTTCTAAGCTTACAGAGTTTGAAGAAGAAAGATTATTGCAAATATTGAAGAAACACCGAGGTGCTATTGGCTATACTCTTGATGACTTGAAGGGGATTTCTCCCTCTATTTGCCAACACGCCATTAATATGGAAGATGATGCGAAGCTTGTTGTTGAACCTCGGCGTCGTCTAATTCCTAAGATGAAGGATGTGGTAAGAAATGAGGTATTACGACTTCTTGAAGCTGGTATTATATATCCTATTGCCGATAGTAGATGGGTTAGTCCTGTGCATTGCGTTCCTAAGAAAGGAGGAATGACTGTTGTGCCTAATGATAATGATGAGCTCATACCTCAAAGAGTAGTTGTAGGGTATAGAATGTGCATTGATTATCGAAAAGTCAATAAGATTACTAAAAAAGATCATTACCCTTTACCATTTATTGATCAAATGTTAGAAAGGTTATCTAAAAATACTCATTTTTGCTTTCTTGATGGTTATTCTGGGTTTTCACAAATTGCTGTTAAAGCTAAAGATCAAGAGAAAACCACTTTTACTTCTCCCTATGGAACTTATGCTTATAGGCGTATGCCTTTTGGTTTATGTAATGCTCCTGCTACTTTTCAAAGATGCATGTCTGCTATTTTTCATGGCTTTTGTGAGAGTATTATGGAAGTATTCATGGATGATTTTTCCGTCTACGGGAATTCTTTTGATAGCTGCTTGCGAAACCTTGATAAAGTTTTGCAGAGATGTGAAGAAACTAACCTTGTTCTTAATTGGGAGAAATGCCACTTTATGGTTAATGAAGGAATTGTATTGGGACATAAAATTTCTGAGAGAGGTATTGAAGTTGATAGAGCTAAAGTTGAAGCCATTGAGAAGATGCCCTATCCAAGGGATGTTAAAGGTATTCGTAGTGTTCTTGGTCATGCTTGGGTTTTATAGAAGATTTATTAAAGATTTCTCCAAGATTTCAAAGCCTCTTACTAATCTTCTTCAAAAAGATGTACCTTTTGTTTTTGATGATGATTGTAAGGAAGCTTTTGAAGCTCTAAAGAAAGCCTTAACAAGCTGCTCCTATAGTTGAACCTCCTGATTGGAATTTACCATTTGAAATTATGTGTGATGCTAGTGATTTTCTTTGTAGGCGCTGTTCTTGGACAGCGAGTAGATAAAAAACTAAATGTTATTCATTATGCTAGCAAAACTCTTGATGCTGCTCAAAGAAATTATGCTACTACTGAAAAAGAATTGTTAGCTGTAGTCTTTGCTTGTGATAAATTTAGATCTTATATTGTTGATTCAAAAGTTACAGTTCATACTGATCATGCTGCAATTAGATACCTTATGACAAATAAAGATGCTAATCCGAGGCTTATTAGATGGGTACTTCTTTTGCAAGAATTTGATTTACATATTGTAGATAGGAAAGGTGCTGATAATCCTGTTGCTGATAATTTGTCTAGATTGGAAAATATTGCTTACGATCCTGTTCCTGTTAATGATAGTTTTCCAAATGAACAATTGGCTGTAATAAAGGTGAGCTCGCGAGATAGTCCTTGGTATGCTTGATTATGCTAACTTTATTGTTTCCAAGTACTTGCCGCCAACCTTTTCAGCTCAGCGAGAGGAGGAAATTCTTTTATGACTTGAGGCATTATTTCGGGATAACCCACACTTATATAAAGAAGGAGTGGATGGTATTCTGCGAAGGTGTGTTCCCGAATATGAACAACAAGAGATATTGAGTAAATGTCATGGCGAGTGCTTATGGAGGACATCACGCCGGAGATAGAACCGCGCAAAAGGTTCTACAATCAGGTTTTTATTGGCCAACTCTCTTCAAAGATGCAAGGAAGTTTATTTTATCTTGTGATGAATGTCAAAGGGTTGGTAATATCTCCGGACGCAATGAAATGCCTATGAATTATACTCTTGTTATTGAACCGTTTGATTGTTGGGGATTTGACTTCATGGGACCTTTTCCCTCTTCAAAAGGTAACACTCATATACTTGTTGCTGTTGATTATGTTACTAAATGGGTGGAAGCCATACCTACAAAAAGTGCTGATGGTGAGACCTCGTTAAAAATGCTTTTAGATATTATTTTTCCTAGATTTGGAGTACCTAGATATATCATGACTGATGGAGGTTCTCATTTTATTCATGCAGGTTTTAGAAAAACTCTTGCTAGGTATGGTATTAATCATAGAATTGCTTCCGCTCATCACCCTCAAAGTAGTGGTCAAATAGAACTATTAAATAGAGAAATTAAATCTATCTTGAAGAAGACCGTTAATAAATCCAGAAAGAATTGGGCTAGTAAATTGAAAGACGCACTATGGGCTTATAGAACTGCTTATAAAAACCCCATGGGAATGTCACCTTATAAAATGGTTTACGGAAAAGCTTGTCATTTACCTTTAGAACTAGAACACAAAGCTTATTGGGTCTGTTAGAGAATTAAATAAAGATCCTAAACTTGCCGGTAATAAGAGGTTGCTACAATTAAGTTCTCTAGATGAATGGAGAAGTGAAGCTTATGAAAATGCTAAACTCTTTAAAGAAAAAGTTAAAAAATGGCATGATAGAAGGATCATCAAAAGAGAGTTTAATATTGGGGATAAAGTCCTATTGTATCGGTCTCGTCTCAGATTCTTTGCAGGGAAATTACTCTCGAAGTGGGAAGGACCATATGTTGTTGAGGAGGTGTATCGTTCATGAGCAATTAAAATTAGCTCTCTCCAAGGCAATGCTACGCAAGTGGTGAATGGACAAAGACTCAAGCATTATATCTCGGGTGATTCTTATAATGTTGATGTTGATATTATTCAAGTGGAAACACCGGAGGCTTTCATCAAAGGACAAATTGACAATCCGCCAGAACTCAACTTTGAATAGGTAACAGTACTGGTAATCAAAAGTTCACGATTTACTTTCCGAACAATATTTTTGCTGTTCTTGGAAAATACGAAAAATTACGAGATCGAAACGGAGTGGAAAAGACGCACGAGGGCGTGCCACCACAGGCCGGCGCGGGCCCCAGCCTGCCCGCGCCGCCCTATGGTGGCACCGCCTCGTCGCCCCTTTCCGACTCTAGTTCGACCTGAAACTTTCCGTTTGTTCTAAAAAAATTTATTATAAAATCCCCCGGACCCCTGGAGGTCCGTATATCGTTCTCTCGACGTGTTTTGTTTCGAGCTGTTTCTACCAGGATTTGTTTTAGATCTAGAGCCATCATGTCTTCATCGGGAACTCCGAAGGACAGCTCCTGCAAGGATGTTGGCAACTTGTACATGGAGGAGCTGAGGATGCACCCAAAGGAGTTGATGCTCGTCGAGGGAAAACTGCAGATCAAAGACGTTCAGGGTCCCAAAGGAGAAGGAAGCTTGGAAGACAGGATGGAGAAGCTAGAACAAGAGGTCTTCAATTACAAGAAGATGGCCGAGCGTGAAGTGGATATCTTTCACAAGATTGTGTCTGAACTCATTGCTGAAACACGAGAAGGAAAATGCAAAGCTATGGGGCGACATCCTCTCACTTCACGACACCACCGAGCAAACTCCAAGCTCAACTCTATGACGTTCATAATCGAAGCGTGAGTATGAAAACAGGTTTAAACATATAAGCCGTGCTTGCTAGTTTCAGGATTCCCGAGACCAAGATGTCATTTGTTGATGGAGAGCCTCTATCTTGGAAGTCTGAAGACGGGAATTCATCACCACCATCGCCAAAGGAGTAATTCATCATCAGTATTGGCATCCCCTTGGTTTGTTCCAAGCTTGGGGGAGTGCCGCGGTATCACATCATTACTACCTTTTACTTTTTACTATCAAGTAGTGTCATATCATGAGTAGGGAAGTTATCGTATAAGATGGGTTGCGAGTGTGGAAGTATCTCTCCTTTAGTTTGTTTATGTATCCCTTGGTGTGAGTTATCGTTATGGAATATTAATGAGAAGTCTTATCATTTACATATTGCACACCTTATTTTAGTTTGCAATTTCTACTATATGATTGATCTTGATTTTAGTATTGGTACCACTTTGGGAGCATTAAGTAAATCTATTTGGTTTTGGCAAACTTAGCAATGGTCAATAGCAACAACACTTTGAGTTTTAGAAGAATAGAGGAAATACATGTAGAAGATGTTATTATCTTTCTTATCAGTTCTTAGCTTAGTATTCTGAAGTTAAAACTGTTTGTGCTTACAAGTAAGATGCATGATTGTTTCTATCACATGTATATTTGTTTGTTTCCCTCAAACTCCTATGCTTGCTAATTAACCTTGCTAGCCAAAGACCTGTACTGAGAGGGAATACTTCTCGTGCATCCAAACCCGAACCCAAACCTATGCCATTTGTGTCCACCATATCTACCTACTGCATGGTATTTTCTGCCATTCCAAGTAAATACTTCATGTGCTACCTTTAAATAATTCAAAACTTATTGCTTCTTATTTGTGTCAATGTTTTATAGCTCATGAGGAAGTATGTGGTGTTTTATCTTTCAGTCTTGTTAGGCAGCCTCCACTAATGGACTAGTGGCTTCATCCACTTATCCTATAATTTTGCAATAAGAGTTGGCAACGGGTTTCCCAGCCCCAATTAATCAGCTTTCATTAATAATTCTCTTCACGTGTTTTGCTCTGATTCATCAGTAAGCAACTTAATTTTGCAATAGACACTCCTCCATGGTATGAGATTGTTGGAAGGCACCCGAGGATTCGGTTAGCCATGGCTTGTGTAAGCAAAGGTTGGGGGGAGTGTCATCCTTAAATAAACTAAAGTACATGTGTAAACAAAAGAGAAGAGGGATGATCTACCTTGCTTGGTAGAGGTAACGTCCTTCATGGGAGCCGCTCTTTGGAGGTTTGTTTGGCAAGGGGGTTAGAGTACCCGCTACCGATCGTTGACAACAACAAACACCTCTCAAAACTTTACTTTTATTCTCTTTATATGATTTCAAAACTGAAAAAGCTCTAGCACATGATTTAATCCCTGCTTCCCTCTGCGAAGGGCCTGTCTTTTACTTTATGTTGAGTCGGTAAACCTATTTCCCTCCATCTCAAGCAAGCATTTGAGTTGTTGTGATCAAACTATTATATTGTGATTTGCTTCATCATGTTTTTACTCTTTCTTGTTTAGTACAAGTTTTACCGGAATGATTATAGCTTTGAAAGTCATCAATGATTAATATGGTTGAGTATGCAAGTTTACCATAAGCTTTAATATGAGAGCGCTGCTCAATAGATAAGTATAATCTGTTAACCTGTTCTCTGACCAAGAACAAAGTTTGCCATCACCAATTATGATTTCTTATGCACCTTTATTTGTGACTACCTTATACTTGTTTCAAGTTGAGTTATATGAGGAAGTTGTTTACTATAATGTCTTGTGTGAATGAATATGATGCTTCTTGTCCGTATTTTGTTTATCGACTCTTCACTCCATAAACATGTGGTCCTGTTTACCGAGTTCAGTTTCGCTTGGGGACAAGCGAAGTCTAAGCTTGGGGGAGTTGATACGTCCAATTTGCATCACTATTTTATATCATAATTTGCTGTTATTCATTGATATATTTCATATTGGGACACAATACTTATGTTATTTCATCTATTTTGCATGTTTCATGATTATTTGGAGATCGAGCACCGGAGCCGAGATTCTGCTGGAAAAAGCACCGTCGGGATGCAATATTTCGGAAGATCAACTCGTGGAAGGAAGTTTTACCAAAAATCTTATTTTTCCGGATGACGAAGGAAGCCGAAGGGGGAGCCAGCTGGACCCATGGTGGGCCCACACCATAGGGCGGCGCGGCCCATGGCTCTGGCCGCGCCACCATGTGGTGTGGGGCCCCCACAGCCTTTTCGCCTCCTTTTCTTCGCGAAACCCTTCGTCCCGAAGACCTAAGCCACGAGAGGAATCCTCACGAAGGGTTACGGCCGCCTCGCGGGGCGGAGAACACCGGAGAGAAAAGAGCTCTCCGGCGGGCGGGAATCCGCCGGGGAAATTCCCTCCCGGAGGGGGAAATCGACGCCATCGTCACCGTCATCGAGCTGGACATCATCTCCATCACCATCATCATCATCTCCACCATCATCACCGCCATCTCCACCGCTGGACATCGTCACCGCTGTAGCAATTTGGGTTTGATCTCAATTATTTGATAGGGGAAACTCTCCCGGTACTGATTTCTACTTGTTATTGATGCTATTGAGTGAAACCATTGAACCAAGGTTTATGTTCAGATTGTTATTCATCATCATATCACCTCTGATCATGTTCCATATGATGTCTCGTGAGTAGTTCGTTTAGTTCTTGAGGACATGGGTGAATTCTAAATGCTAGTAGTGAATTATGGTTGAGTAATATTCAATGTTATGATATTTAAGTTGTGGTGTCATTCTTCTAGTGGTGTCGTGTGAACGTCGACTACACGACACTTCACCATTTATGGGCCTAGGGGAATGCATCTTGTACTCGTTTGCCAATTGCGGGGTTGCCGGAGTGACGAAACCTAAACCCCCGTTGGTATATCGATGCGGGAGGGATCGCAGGATCTCGCAGTTTAAGGTCTGTGGTTAGATTTATCTTAATTACTTTCTTGTAGTTGCGGATGCTTGCAAGGGGTATAATCACAAGTATGTATTAGTCCTAGGAAGGGCGGTACATTAGCATAGGTTCACCCACACAACACTTATCAAAACAATGAAGATTAATCAACTGTATGTAGCGAAAGCACTAGACTAAAATCCCGTGTGTCCTCGAGAACGTTTGGTCATTATAAGTAAACAAACCGGCTTGTCCTTTGTGCTAAAAAGGATTGGGCCACTCGCTGCAATTATTTCTCTCGCATTTTACTTACTTGTACTTTATTCATCCGTTACATCAAAACCCCCTGAATACTTGTCTGTGAGCATTTACAGTGAATCCTTCATCAAAATTGCCTGTCAACACCTTCTGCTCCTCGTTGGGATCGACATTCTTACTTATCGAAGATACTACGATACACCCCCTATACTTGTGGGTCATCAGTAGCCATCATGTTTTGCTCTTTAGTCATATTGCCAAGGGCGACCAAGTAGCATGTGGCACACCGTCATGGGCACGACATCACAATCAACGGTATCTTCATAGGCGCCAATCTTGAAGGATATTGTGACGGTGTGTTGTATCTTCACATTTCCATTGTCACTTAGCCATTGCACATGGTAAGGATGGGGGTGTTTCCGTAGCGGTAGGTTGAGCTTGGAGCATAGTTCGGTGCTTGCAAGGTTTTGGCAACTCCCTCCATCGATGATAACCTTTATTGACTTGCCATTGATTCCGGCTCTTGTTTGGAAGATATTGCATCTTTGGTCTTCATTAGGGAGTGCATGGGTTGTCAACACTTTGGTCACCACAAGTGATGGGCTTGCATCATGCACACATAAGATTTGCTCTTGGTCTTCCAAATCATCATCTTCATGATTGGTTGCGGCTTGTACTAAAGCTTCATATTCACCTTCACTCAAGTACTTCACATCTCCATCATCCCGAGTTATCATAACTCTTGTGTTCTTGCATTCAAAGGATTTATGTCCTTGAGCACCACACTTGAAGCAAGTGATGTTACTAGATCCTGTGGAAGCTTTGGAGGACATAGTTGATTGGTCCGGCTTGAAGCTTGTAGTCTTGATGGCACTTCTTGCTTGCTTGGGAGGATCCTTGGAAGCAATAGCACTTGTATTTTTGATGCTTGAGGATGCGTTTGTGGCATTTCTTGCGGCGAAGAAGGTTTTTGTTTTTGCACTTGCCAAGTCTTCTCGCACTTGGCGCTTGGCCCTTGTAGCTTGATGAAGTAACTGAACCATGTTGGTGTAAGGCAAGAACTCTACTATCCTCTTGACGGGAATGTTCAATCCATTCAAGAATATTGCCATAGTTTGCTCTTCTCGCTCATCTACATTGGCACTCATCATGGTCATGTGCATCTCCTTGTAATACTCCTCAGCGGACTTGAAGCTTTTCTTGAGTTGAGTGATCTTGTTGAAGAGGTCACGCTTGTGGTGGGTGGGCACAAAGCGTTTTTGCATGACTTCTTGCATCTCTTCCCATGTGTCAATGGGCTCCAAGTCCTCTTTTTCACGCTTCTTGTTGACTTCTTCCCACCAAACATTTGCATATCCTTCAAACTCAACTGATTCCATGGCCACCTTCTTTACTTCGGAGAAGTTGTGGATGCGGAATATCTTGTCAACCTTGAGTACCCACGACAAGTATGCATCGGGGTCTTCCTATCCTTGGAACTTGGGCATGGTAAACTTTAGCTTCCCAAAGATTTCTTCGTCATTGCGGTCATTGCGTCTAGGAGGTGGTCTTTCTTCATCATGTTCTTGACGTTGTTGACGAGGAGGTGGTCTTCCATGACCTTGATCTTGATCATCATTGTTGCGGCGGTGGCATCACACTTTCTTCACTTGATGCTTGGTGATGACTTGATTCCTCATTTCTCTCCCGAGGAGGTGGTCTTCTACCATGAGGTCTATCATCATGATGGCGACGAGTGTCTTGACGTGGAGGACGTGGTGCCCCATCTCTTTGAGGTTGAACAACGTTGATGATTTGGCGCTCTTGATGCGCTTGCCTTTGTTCCTCTTCATGAATGCGTTGCCTTCTAGCTTGAGCTTCTTGTGCATGTCGTTGCCGTTCTTGTTCTTCAAGTGCTTTTTGTTCATTGCGGATACGCTCTTGTTCTCTTGCACGAACTAGCTCTTGATCATGTCGTAGGCGTTCTTGCTCTTGTTGGAATTGAGCTTGGAGGGTCTCTTGGTGAAGGCGCTCTTCTTCAAGGCGTTGACGTTCTTGGACAAGTCGAATTCGTGCTTGCTCCGCTTCTTGCGCTTGTTGTTGAAGCACTTGAGCATCCACATTATGGTGGCGTGGGTCTTCATTGGAATCATGGTGAGACGGTGTAGGGGCTCGTGACCTTGAACTTTGAGAGCGTGAGAACCTCGAGTGGTGTCTCCTATTGTCTTGGCGGTTGAGTGTGTGAAGAATATTGTCCAACGCCGTCTTCATCTCCCTTGTTTCTTGACCTTGTAAGGCGAGTGTTGCTTTCAACTCTTTGCCTTGAGCTTCAATCTTCTCATTGAGGTCTTGAACTTGGTTATTGAGGTCTATCCTTTGCACTTGAGCTCTTTCTTCATAGCAGACGGCGGTATCTTTCATCATTGCTTCAAATTCATTGAGCTTGGAGTGGACGGCTTGAGTAGCTATCCAATGTTGGTGACGCGTCAGCGGTAGTTGGTTCCCTTCTCCACTAGACATGGTTACAACTAAAACAAGAACTATGTGGTGGGTGGTTAGGAAAAACTACCAAAAGTGTCAAAACTTGCAAACCAAAATCGAAAATGTGTTTCAAGTCGGAGGACAACCGATATGTATGCACACACACAAAACAAAAACTCTATATGGTGTTAGGTATGGATGTGGAAAGCCAAATGGAAGAACCAAACGAAAAGTCTATTGTTAAAAGTGGGTAAGATCCAAAAGTCACACGTCAATAGCGGTGATCACAAAAGGCATACACAAGGTGGAACACACGCGTGAGACAAAATGGGGTTAGCGCGACTTAGGAAAATGAGCACGAACAAAATTGGTCCTAACGAAGACTACTAGCTCGGTGTCACGCCAACGCAAGAGAGACCGTGGCTTGGTTGCAAAATTGAGAAGCAACTAGATTTGCGCAAGACGCCTCTCTTCTCTTTTCTCTCTTTTGCTTATAAGCTTTGTACTCTTTTGTGTATCGGTGTCACTCACACTCTTTTTCTTTTTGTATTTTTCTTTCTTTTTCTCACTATGCAAGGATACTACTATCTATGTAAGTATGTCACAATTCTTTTGCTTATCTTTTCACACCGAGCTTGCTTCGTAGTTTTGCTCACACACGCACACCATCACGGTCGGGACGCTTGCGCAATGCTTCGCAACACTAGAAAGCCATTCTCGATGGGAAAGGTACGCAAAAGAGGCTAGGGCTACAAGTTAAGAGGCAAGTCGACGAACTTGAACTTGCTATGGTGGTGGAGGTATCAAATGAACCGCTTGGATCCTCGGGGTGCCGTCGTCGTTGTTGATGTGGCGGAAGCTTGTGGTATCTGAAATGGCACTCAAACCGAAGTCCAAACACAAAATGGAAGTGCCAAAACGAAAACGAAGAGAGCTGTGAAAAATTCGGGGCCAGCGGCAGTACCGGCGTCTGGTGGGCGGCAGTGCCGGCCTCAGCGGCAGTGCCGATCCTTCCAGCGGCAGTGCCGGCAGTGCCGGCATGGTCGCGGCTGTTCGTCGATTTGGCGGAAAAATGACCCGAAAATCTTCGATTTAGTGGGAAAATTGAAACAATCCGGTGGGAAAAGTTGGGGGAATTGTAGATCAACACCAAGGACAAGTTTCTATTGGACCAAAACCACAAAAAGCTCAACAATTTGTCAGATCCAACCAAGGCCAATTTAGGGCTATTTTTTGGGATTTTCGAAAATTTTCTCAAGAAAATGTTTTGGGGTGTGGGGGTCAAATCCGTGGCAACCAAGGAGCTCTTGATACCATATGATAAGGGCTAAGCCCAAGGGTGTTCCCGATCTTCACGGATTTGGGTGGATTTCGTGGGGAAGGGGGAAGAACGCGAAGAACACGAAGAACACGGAGGGGATTCGCGGGATACAAACTCACACACACACACACACATCGGTTTGTCCTCGTTGGCCCGAACCACCAACTCGATAGAGGTTGCAGGAAAAGACCTTCCGGTAGAAGTCCCGCAAAGAGATCGACGAATCGAACCCGAGAGATCTAGAAGGGTGAAAAGACCGGAAGGTTGATGGAAGTGCAAGCAAAAGACCAAACGGTAGAAGTGCAAGCAAAAGATCAACAACCAGTAGAAGTCTCCAAAGAGATCAACAAGGATTCGATAAGAAGATCGAGTGATACAAGATCTAGGATCTAGGGTTTCCCTCAAGGGGTAAGAGCAAAGCTCAAGTTCTTCTTGGTTCTAATTCTAACCCTAATTCGTGGCTGGCACAGGCATATATATAGCCCAGATCCGTGGAGGGGTAACTTAGTCATTTGCGAAAAGTACACAACCACAGGATTCAAACGGACGGCTCAGATGTCGTTGACTTGGGGAGGCCGGCAGTGCCGGTGGTCCAGGGGCGACAGTGCCGGGCGTCGGGGCGTCGAAGGCATCAGGCCGGCAGTGCCGGGCAGTTTCAGCCGGCAGTGCCGGGGTGCTCTGGGCGGCAGTGCCGGCCCTGGGCTGTCGTCTCCGTTGGTGGCGTTCCTTCTTCTTCTCCAGTTCCTTGTGGCGTTAACAGCGTTTCTTCTTCTCCTTCAGTTCCTTGGTGAGCTTGGTACCTGATGACACATAGGGCACTTGCATGAGGTAGCATTCCATCCAATGAGGTGTTCAATGTATATGTGGAAAGGAGCGAATTCACCTCTTGGTGTATGACTTTGGCCCGAGCTCGTGTTATTGGGCCACGTGGAGGACTTGTCGGTCTTGAGGAGGAGGTGTCCAAAGGCCACCCCGTATCAGCCACAATGGCAATGACGCCGAACCACTAAAATAAAGCCATTGCCAAGGAAAAAACAGCACAAAATCGCTTTTAGTGGTTCAGCGCAATTGCCATTGGTGCCGACCTCGCCTCAGCGCCATGTGGCTTGAGGATGGCCTGCTTCGGCGTCGAGTTGCGTTGGCGCGGACATGCACAATTTTGATGGGGACGTATCCAGAGAAAATGGACAACTTCTGCAAATCTGAAAATTTTCGTTCACTGTCATTCGATTGGAAATCAACGGTTATGACAAACCTCTCAGTCCTTCACCCAACATCACGTGCTTTGTCAGAGCAGCCCATGAATATTTTGCAAAATGCACCCTTTCCTGTAGTCTGTTCGTTTCATGTCCTAGACCATGATTTTGGATATGAATCACGGAAATATTTTCTTCAATACTACAATCCTTTTGGAACACTGAACCATGAAGTGTTAAGCCCTCTTGATTCGGATATGGACAAATTAGGAACAACAGTTCCCTAATTGTTTTGACCACTAACAATAGAAGAAATTCTAGTCCATGTCGCACATGAGTGAACCAAGAACAATGGAATCAGATCATACACACGAACAATGTACAAGATGCAAGGGGAATCCGCTCTTTCGATCAAAAAGAGATGCAAAAATCCAAGAAATGTCTTTGCCAGATCTGAGAGCAGGGGCACATGGATTGAAACCTGTTGGCACTGCATGCGCACAGTTTCAAATCCAGATTGGGCGGCGGCGGATGCATGGTCGGAAAACCAAACCTGAGGGAGCCGACGGGAAATCTACTCATCGGTCGCCTCGCCGTTCAGTTTGGAGAATGGGGAAGAAGAAGAACAAAGAGAAAACCTGGGGGAGTGAGAGGAAGAAACGTTTACCATCGATAATTTAAGGGCTTTTTTGTAAACTGGACAGAGCTGAGATGGAGCTGGCGGTCTGACCATTGGGATTAAATCCAACGGTGCATGTTTCTATATTAAGATTTGCAGAATGTAGGCTGTTTTCACCTGATACATTCCCCAATTTTGATGGCGCCGAACAAAGGTTGTATTTTCCAGAATAGTTTTGGCAAAAAGTAGAAATTAGATAAGTTTGTAAAACAGTAAGCAACGAGACGAGAGTATGGGAGTATGGGACTGATCACGTGCACATGTAATGACTGGGCCATACATAATAATAAGGTAAACAAAAATTAAGGCGAGAAAGCGGCACAAGGGGGCTTGTTCCCGGTCCGTAAGTTCCAACTAACCCACATATGGTTGGGCCACGCCCACGACCACGACACCCACGAGGTCCCCCGCCGGCACCGGTATCGGCAGACCAGACCAGTTCACTGCTCTTGTCTCACCTTCCCCTGACCTTCGTCCTTTCTGAAATTCCACCTCTGCACGCCGCCAGCCTGCCTCCCTTCCTCTCCCGCCGTCTCGCCCCGAAATATCACGCAGCCAGGCAGGCAGGGCGGACCACCCAACCCACCGGCACACTCAAAATCTCTCCCTTGCCCCCGCTCTCCCCTTCCAAACCCGGCACCACCACCACCCCGAACATTCCTAAACCGAACCCAAGCTCACGCCCGCAACCCCAAACTTGAGCCGCAAACCCCCCGGACGGACCGCCTCTCGCGCTGCGCCTCTCCTCTGCTTGACCGCATCCAATCCCTAACCGCCGCAACGCCGCCTTCGCCCTCGCCCTCGCCCTCGCCCTCGCCTCCCGCACGCCGGATGCCCGCCCGCCCGCCGCTGCCGCTCCCTTCGCCATGGCCACCGAACCCGCCGGCGACGCCTGCCCGCACTGCGGCGCCGGGGAGGAGCTGACGGCCGGCCCCGCGCGCGTCACGCTCCGCAAGCGGGACCTGCCCGCGGACGCCGTGGCGCGGGTGGGGCCCGGCGACGAGGCGGCGGCGCTCCGCGACTCCCTCGCCTGGCACCAGACCGGGATGGCGGGCCTGCAGGAGGAGCTCGAGGCGGAGCGCGGCGCCGCCGCCGAGGCCGCCAGCGAGGCCATGTCCATGATCCTCCGCCTGCAGCGGGACAAGTCCGAGGCCATGATGGAGGCGCGCCAGTTCCGCCGATTCGCCGAGGACCGCTTCGCGCACGACGCCGCTGAGCTCGCTGCGCTCCACGACGCCATCGCGCGACGGGACGCATCCATCCAGTCCCTCTCCGCGCAGCTCAGGGCCTGCCGCTCACGCCTCCTCCAGCTCGGCTTCCTCTCCCCGTCATCCCTCCCCTCCTCCCCCACGGCCACCGCCGCCGCCCCGGGGGACCACCCATTCGCGGATGACGACTACCCTTCCATCCACTGCCTCGACCAACCCGCCGCGCCCTCAGACGTTGGTACCCCGCGCACCCACCACTTGCTCAACAGATTGCCCGGCCGAGCCGCAGATACCTGCGCCCGCCCTCGGCATGCGCGTGCGCTCTCCAATGACAGCTTGTTTGCACTGCCTGATGAGTCCCCCTTCCTGGTGGAGCAGGACGACGACGACTGCTGCGACCGGGTGTACACTGTTGACGCCGTGCATGGCGTGCCTGTTGCCGCGCCCGAGGACCGCCGCTACTTCCCCACGCCAATGGAGACCAACCTCGGCTCTCTAGTTCCAGCATGGACCGAGGAGCAGGAGATACACAAGCTCAGCGCAAGGCTTCAGGCACTCGAGGCAGACCGCGAGTCAATGCGCCATGCAATCATGTCCATGGGAGCCGACAAGGCGCAGGCTCTCATGCTCAACGATATTGCTCACCACCTATGCGACGACGACGCAGCGCCGCTCAATGCACTTTCCTTGAAAATGCACCCAGAGAGAAAGGTGGTGAAGAGCCAGCCTTTCGCCGCCAAATTCTTCGTTGTCACCGTAATTAAGGTAAAATATTCTTCTCCTCTTGTGCTTCTATAAATGATGAATCCTCAATTTGTTCTTGTTCCTATTAGTTGGTCAGTTCTATTAAATTGACACATTTAGTATTGTTCATTTTTTTCCATGCCGTTCCTAACACTGGGTTGTGAGGAAACCACACGCACTATGATAGCACTAATTTAGACATGCAGTAGGTATTGCAATACATGCGCCGAATACGGAGAGAGCAAGTTACCACAAGTATTTTGTTGCTTGATATAACATGCCGAAAGTCATATTTGGTAGTCCGTTATATTAGGAATATATGCGGCCACGCAGTTGCTGCAGCTTCACCTTATTTGGACGTTTCAAGTCATAACGGAGAGGTCGTTGTTGATTGCGTATTTTTCTAAAGTGAATATATATTAATATGATTGATGCTGTACACGTCAATATAACTTAGAATGAACTTTAGCCATCTTTTTCTAAAGGGAAGTTATAATCGCCAATAGCGGTTGTTGCATAATTTTACCTCATTATGTCATTAGATTTTAAGAAATTCTACTTTGCTGTCTGAACACTTTTACATACTCCCTCAGTCTGTTAAAGTCACAATACGTGTCTAAATATTAAAATTTATGGAGTTACCGTTTGGTTGTGATTATGGAAGTTTATTAACGTGTATTTTTGTGATGAAGCACAACTCTGTCTGTTATAAAACAGTACTTGTTTTCTCAATGCAATCTTACTCCTATAGGTTCCACAAATGGCATTCCACAAATTCATATTATTATTTATAAAGCACCCTATAACCCCCTTGTTATCTAGGCATCTGTGTATGCGACTTTAAGTAAGCCTAAAATGGTAACTAAGTTTACTTGTTTGCCATGGAGTTGCTGCTTCTTTGCACTCTGTTACCCTTATGTTACATCCTATTATAAATAGGCTACAGTATTATTTAACCTGAGACTTTAAATCATTATTTGTGTAATCACCCATATGGTATTAATTTAAACAGATACTACTCGAGTAGTTGAGTTTTTTTTTGCGGGGAGTATATGAGTTAGTGTCACAGGATATAGACAGTTGTTGATTTGGTTTGCATCTGTTGCATTCAGTTCACTTGTTTAACATGTGAACACCTTATACTGCATCAACTGTGAACTAGACGCTATTGGTTGAATTCCATCATACTACCAAAGACCAGAGAAAAAACAGCCTGAATTGGTCTGAGAGCATGAAATTAAGTTCACACTAACATTCTTACAATTTATATTATTGTTATTTGTTTAGTATTGGTCAGTGCAAGAACCAAGTGCTAGAGCTCATGGTGGTGAGCTCATCCACCCGGGTTCGAAACTTCGAATCACGGGTGAAGTGTTTAAGCTAAACGCGGTGCTATCCGTGTGAAATAATCATTGGAGAGGTCTCATATACCCAAAGGAGGGATTCTTCCCCTGTTGGTCAACGTTTTCTAGTATTGGTTAGTGCCAGGTATGCTGCCAAATGTCATGTGAACGAAGTAATACTTGACAATACCTTATCAACATGCGAGGTGTCAGAATTGGATCACGATTGAGTGCCTATAGCCAAGGGAGGGATATCCTTCCCCTGTTGGTCAACGTTTTTTAGTATTGGTTAGTGCCAGGTTTGCTACCAAATGTCCCGTGACATTACCTTATCAATATGTGAGGTGTCAGAATTAGATCACGATTGAATGTTTACTATAGGTTAGTGTCAGGTCTGCCAGCAAATGTACTGTAAACAAAGTAAAATATGTGACATAATGGATGATGTGTCAGAGTTGGATCCTGACTAACATTTGACTAATAAGCACGAGGTTCGACCTGTGGACACATGACTATGACCTGCCATAGCTGTCATCGCGCCTGACACTGTTGTGCAAATTGTGGTATGATTATTTAATTCAGTTAAATCTAAGGAGCCATTGTTTCCCACAGCTCTTTTTTTTTCAATTTCTACGTTCCCATTTCTCTAAACTTAGACCAATGGACCAACTTGCCAAACAAATGGGTAGGGAGAAGGGCAAAAAAAAAGCAGACCACTTCGCTTTTATTTGCCCATTCTTAATCCGGCTGTAGCAGATGTCAATGTTACATGGGAACTATGGAAACACCTTATGTTCTTTGCTGAATTGCTTGTTTTCTGTTTCATCCAGTGGATCGCTTCTGTCTTATCTCGGGGAAGGAAATTAGATCGCATCAAGTGAGTTTAAATCTCGCTCTATCAGTTAACCTTGCCTTGTATCTTTCTCTAAGTAACCATTGCTGGGCATTGTTTGCAGGTATCCCATTGGTTTGTGCGGGAGCTATGTTGGACTTATGTTGTTGCTCGACAGATCCCACAAACAGAGGTATAGAAGATATCTTAAGAGAAGTTAGGTGCTGCGGCTCACTGCCTATAAGCTCAAATGGAAAACTTGGCCGCGCTTCTGTGATGCTCTCATCCAAATGAGCTGTTTTTGTGACATAAAAGCTCGTGAAAAATGCTAGTATCATTGGTGCATACATCTTTTTTGCCCTTTTGTCCATACATTCTTTGGTTGGTTTGGTCTGGCAATCTAGTTAGCAGCTGAGGTCTGTCATTTCTTTGTTCTGGCTGTCATATGTCTGTTCTTCCCCCTTTTTGTCCGTTTTGTAGCTAAAGATAATTTGGGGCGTTCGTACAAAGTACTCCAAATAACAAGTTAAAATATCAGAGCAGAGCTAGTTTAGCAATGTAGGCGGGGGTGATATTTCAATACTCATGCCAATTTTGTGTCAGTACTGATTTTTACGGTTATATTATTTAGTCCCCTCCGCTCACTGATGTAAGACTTTTTCGATATTTTAAAGTAGATTAGATACATACCAAAATGAAAACCTACACGATAAAACTTGTCTGCATACATGTATTAACAAAAAAAAACTAAAATGTCTTACTTTAGTGAGGTGTAACATCCCAGGTTTTAGGACGACCGCAAAATAGGAAAATTTTGTGCGCTTAAATGCATAAAATATAAAACCTAGAGGGGTTGATGTCTCTCTCGCTATGAATTAGGGTTTAGTTGTGTCGAGAGTGCGATAGATCTCGATGTGACCTCTTTGCACTTAGGGTTGTGTGTGTGTGTGTGTGTGTGTGGGGTGGGGGGGGGGGGATTTAAATTGAAATCTGAATCTACACTTCGAATTCAAAATTAAAGTGCAATTAAGTAAATCACTGACCAGACCTTTTCCCCTTTCTGCCCTCTCTCCCTTAGCTACAGCTGAGAGCCTCTTCCAATTCCAGGGACCAAACCGAGGTCATCTCCGCCGGCGTTGCCGATTGGACATGGCTGAGGGGAGGTGCTAATCTTTCGGTTTTTGTCCCTATGTGGCGATTAGGAGTAGTTGCTCGAGTTCTTTGGGCCAGAGCTTGAGCATCTTGGAGAGATGGACGGCTTTGCTCCGGTGGTTGGGGCGAGCTGCGGCGCCTCCCTCTCCTTGGATCTCCTCAAATAAAGTCCGAATTAGCTGCCTCTTCATCTATTTTCTATCGATTTGATTTCTTCTGCTTCCGGCCGGCCGTGGAGGCGAGGGGGAGCCGCAGAAATGTTTTGATGTTGATGGATCCAGAGGTAGTAGGAGCTCTCTTGCTGTCCTGATGTTCTGGTGCGATGCCAGGTGGTCGCCGATGGAGGTTACGGCTGGGCTTTCGAGGGGAAAGCAAGTTCTTGCTCCTCCCGTGGCGAAGCTCCTCTTCTTCAGCAATAAGCACCTCCGCCGTCCGTCCTTGCCTCTTCCTGGTGGCGCAGTTTTGGTATCTCTCCGCTCGGCCAGTTGTGGCCGCGAGGGAGATGGAGGAATTCCTGCTGCTGCCGCTTTGTTAAGGCAAGTCTTTCTGCTGCTGATGAGGACATCCCTACTACACTACTACCTCCGTCATTGCAAGATGAAGATGATGCTGCTGTGAAGCTCAAGTCCAATGAAGTCAGGATTGGACCAATAACACGAGCTCGTGTGAAGCTACTTAAACAACAGGTGAACTTGTTCATAAGTGATACTTTGATCGATGAGAACTTTATACTGCCTAAATCCTATTACTTATGTGTGATCAGGTATGAAGAAGGAGCAAGCATCGCACGAGGAGGAGAGGAGCAGCTGGACAACAAGGTGGATGTGAAGCTGGACATGGAGCTGGCCATGAAGCTGGACATGAAGACATCCCATGGAAGCGCGAGGGGGTAGAGGGAGGCATGCGCGAGGGGAGAAGAAGAAGTCCAGGCCGGCGCCAGGCCCGGTCAGACCGGCCGCCACGCCGGCGCGCCCGGTCCCAGGTCCGGTCCAACCAGGCGCCCGACCGGCTCAGCCCGGCGTCGACCGGATCCCCAGCTTGTGCCAACCGGGCACTATCCAGTATGCCCGGACACCTAGCCCGGTTACCACCCGGTGCTAGGTCCGGTTTCGACCGGCCTGCCCCGGTCCCAGGCCCGGTCGACCGGCCGTATGACCGGCCAACTCCGAGTCTGTCTCGACCAGATCCGATCTGGGTCGGTTTTTTTATGTATCTTTTCGACCTGAGGTCGTCCTGAACCCCTATATAAGTGTCCAGGACGTCCCCAAATTAGGTTTAGACCACGTTTAAGATAAACCCTAGTTCATAGTTGATTGTTTTGCAACTCTATTGAATCTCTACACCATATTGCATTGATTTGGTGTAAACCCCTGAAAGTCTTGTGTGATCTGCTGTTCCATTGGGAATTAGACGGTTGCAAATTATCGCTTCGTGGTCGGCGGCTACGTGCGCAAGTGTGTGGAGTTGCGAATATCTTGCAGGGTTGAGAGCTGTTGCATTGGCGATAGGGACCAATCGAGAGACTTCGTTGCGTCATACAAGTTATCATCCACTTCATCATCGTGTATCTCCGCTGTGTTCATCCCGTGATCATCATCACCACCGTTGCTTACTGAGAAGATCGAGCCACCCCTTATCATCTTGGTATCAGTTTTCAGTGTTTCCTCGGTAAGCCATCCACAATCCACCCCATAGTTGAGTTGTGAGTGTTTTCCTATCCAGAAAAAGCCATAAAAAGTTAGGCTTAGGGTTTGCCATAGCCTTAGATTGCACTAATTTCGAGTTTTAGTTGCTTTTCGTAGTTGTTTTTGCGTATCTTTTTCTTCCATCTAGTATTGTTAGGGTTTGTGTTTTCGCTATCATCTAGAGTCAGTTTTTGTTGCTCCGAGTACACATATCATATAGTTTGCTTTCTCCAACCATAGACACAACCTTTCGATATAAGTGACTAGGAACTTCCCCAGAAGAGACTAGTTTTACCGCTTCGACAGGCTGCTCATGAGGGTTTTTGTGCTTTGCAGTATCTATTGGCCGTGTTATCAAGGAGTTGAGTCATAAAAATATAAAAAAGAGAAAATAGAAAAGAAACAAAAGAGCTACATAGATGCGTGTGATAAAAAGAAAATTCCAAAAAAAAAAAGTGAAGTGCTAGTAGAATCAAGTGAAGGCCTAAGTTTTCTTTACTGCACCTGTAGTTGAGCAATCTTGTGCCTGTCTAGTTGAGCTTTGCTAGCGTCTCTCGAGTGCATTGCAACCTTTCATCCATATAGTTGCATTGCCACATTTATCGCCTTGTGTGAGTATCATTGGTTGTCTACGGTCAGCGCTAGAGCTTGTTATTGGTGCAAATAGGTAACCCACCTACAGCCCCACATATATCCTGCTTTGTCGTGTGATTGTTCTTATGCCCTTGATATTCGCTTCTCTACATCCGTGCACTAATCGTCACTACAAGTGGTAAGCAATACTAATTCACTTTGGAGCGGTAAGATTTCCTTTTTTTTATCAGTTTTGAGTGAGTTGTGAGAGTACCACCATATATATTTGTTTTAGTGCACTAACCTACTAATCATGTCTTCTAGTGATGAGAAAATTGTTAACCAGAAAAACAAGGATGCCGCTGATGTGATGACATGGAGGGAGTATGAAGCTCTTCGTAATGAGATGCGACGTGAATTCCGCGTTTAGGACAAAGAACTAAAGGAGACCATTGACGAGGTTTCCAAAAAGTTGGATACTACTAATGAGACCGTCAATGCTATGCAAGATTAAATGACGGATATCCAGCGCAATATTCAAGCTTTGACACTCGCTGTTGAGAATTTGACCCAACAACAACAACACCATGAGGAAGATGCTGAGCTTCAAGCTGAATCACCTGGTGTTGGTCGTGGTGCTGGGCGTGGTAACCGTGGTCGTGGCTTTGTTGAATTCGGACGCCATGGTCGTGGGTTTGAGGAAGAAGACGGATTGGGTAAGCCAAAGTTCTCGATACCCAAATTTGAAGGAGGTGCTGATGTTGAAGAATACCTCACTTGGGAGCTGAAGATTGAGAAGTTATGGCGCCTACATAATTATACTGAAGATAGGAAGATCAAGCTTGCTTCTTCCGAATTTGATGGCTATGCATTGCGTTGGTGGGATGGACTTGTTCGTACTCGAGAAGAAGATGGTGAGCTGCCTATTATCACATGGCGTGCTATGAAGGCGGCAATGCAAGCTCGTTTCATGCCCACTAATTATTTGCGATCAATATATGATAAGTTGACCCTATTGCGACAAGGTGTGAAGACTGTTGATACTTATTTCATGGAGATGGAGATGCTTATGCAGTGGGGTCGTGTCCGTGAGTCACTTGAAATGACAATGCAGCGTTTTCTACATGGTTTGAAGTATGATATCAAAGGCATTGTTCGTCATCACAGTTACACCACTATGAATGAGTTGCTACATCATGCAAGAGAAGCTGAATCACAGTTGGCTGAAGAAGCACAAGTTAAAGGTCGTGCTACGGGAGCTGGGCGCTACACGCTTAGGGCGCCTCCATCTACGGTGCCGACGCAATCTTCGCGCTCCGCACCTTATTCTACTCCGTCTAGCAAGTCAGTCTCTAATGTGTCCAACACAAAGAAGTCCGAACCTGCTGCGAGTACGAGTGGTTCTAGCATGTCTACTGCGCGCAACCATGATATGAATTTTCATACATGTGGTGGCAAGGGTCACTTCAAGAGAGATTGTCCTAACCGCAAGGTCATGATTATTAATGAGGACAATGAGTATGAGACTGGAGATGATGTTGATCCATATGCTCCAGAAGATGATAACTATGACAGTGATGGTGTAGATGCTTATCCGTCTGAAGCTCGCACTATTGTTGTGTCTCAGCGTGCTCTTAATGTGTTGCCAAGTGCATCTACTCAGCGCTGCAATTTGTTCCAAACAAAGGCTTTAGTTGGTCCTGACAAGGCTTGCAAGGTCATTATTGATGGCGGGAGTTGCCGCAATTTAGCAAGCAAGGAGTTGTGTACCAAGCTGAAGTTGAAGTATCTACCGCACCCGCATCCATATTATATTCAGTGGTTGAGCGACAATGGTGAGATGAAGGTAAACCACATGGTGCGTGTTGAGTTTGAGATTGGAACGTATAAGGATTCCATTGATTTTGATGTGGTTCCTATGACGGTGTGTCACCTACTATTGGGTCGGCCTTGGCTCTATGACCGTTCTGTGCAACACAATGGCCGTGCCAATACATATCACTTGGAGTTCAAGAGCAATAAAATCAACTTGCAGCCTATGTCACCATAGCAAATTGTCAAAGAATCTCGTCAGAAAGTTGAAGTAAACTTGGAGGATGCACCTATAGATAGGCGAGAGAATTGTAATGCCGTGAGTGATATAACGAAATGTGAGAGAGTGAATTCCTTAGTCTTATTAGCCACCAAAGAGGACATGAGAGAATTTAGTAAGGATCCTACAACCACATGTACAAGGGTGAGGTTTTGGTTTCTAACGACATGAACCCTATTTCTCTTGGTGTTTCTAGTGTTTTCCAGGAATTCAGCGACGTGTTTCCGAAGGAGGTACTTGCAGGAGTACCACCATTGCGCGATATTGAGCATCAAATTAACTTGATCCCCGGTGCCTCGCTTCCCAATAGGGCGCCATATAGGACGAACCCCGAAGAGACGAAGGAGATACATAAACAAGTACAAGCACTACTCGACAAAGGTTATATTCGCATAAGCCTTAGCCCTTGTGCTGTTCCTGTTATTCTAGTTCCTAAGAAAGATGGTACATAGCGCATGTGTGTAGATTGTAGAGCGATAAACAACATTACTATTCGATATCGTCATCCTATTCCCCGTTTAGAGGATATGCTAGATGAATTGAGTGGTGATGTTGTTTTCTCTAAAATTGATTTGCGTAGTGGTTATCATCAAATTAGGATGAAAGAGGGGGATGAATGGAAAACAACCTTTAAAACAAAATTTGGTTTATATGAGTGGTTAGTAATGCCTTTTGGTTTGACTAATGCACCTAGCACTTTCATGAGACTGATGAACCATGTTTTGCGTGATTTTATTGGCAAGTTTTTGGTTGTGTACTTTGATGACATATTGATCTACAACCGCAATGAATATGATCATACTATACATATTCGACATGTTTTGCAAGTGTTGCGTGATAATAAACTCTATGGTAATCTTGAGAAGTGCACATTTTGCAAAGATAAGGTCATATTTCTGAGTTATGTTGTCTCTAAGCACGGAGTAGAAGTAGATGTGTCTAAAATTGAAGCTATTCAAAATTGGCCTACTCCCATGAATGTGAGTCAAGTAATAAGTTTTCATGGTCTTGCTGGGTTCCATAGAAGATTTGTGCCCAATTTTAGTACTATTGCTGGACCTTTGAATGAATTGACTAAAAAGGGTGTTGTATTTGAGTGGGGCGCAGCCCAAGATCATGCTTTTGATGAACTGGAGAGAT
The DNA here is from genome assembly GCF_022539505.1 of Lolium rigidum. NCBI lineage: Eukaryota > Viridiplantae > Streptophyta > Magnoliopsida > Poales > Poaceae > Lolium > Lolium rigidum. The sequence continues at coordinate 201,297,428 of NC_061510.1, read as the reverse complement.
TGTTAACTTCCGCACCGTTGCTTGCACTTCCTGATTTCAATAAGCAATTTGAGATTGAATGTGATGCTAGTGGTATTGGAATTGGTGGTGTGTTGATGCAAGAGGGTCGTCCAATTGCATATTTTTCTGAGAAACTTTCTTGTGCTAAGTTGAACTATCCTATATATGATACATAATTGTATGCTTTAATTAGAGTTCTTGAGGTTTGGCAACATTATTTATGGCTAAAAGAATTTATCATACATTCTGATCATGAAGCTTTAAAATATCCGAAAGCTCAATCTAACTTGCATAGGCGTCTTGCTAAGTGGGTTGAATTCATTGAGTATTTTCCGTACATTATTAAGCATAAGAAGGGAAAAGATAATATTGTTGCTGATGCTCTATCTAGGAAGAATATGCTATTAACTCAACTTGATGTTAAAATTCCTGGATTAGAGATACTATGTGATTTGTATGCTACTGATCATGATTTTGCTGAACCATATCGCTTGTGTGCTATTGGTAAAGCATGGTAAAAATATCACATACATGATGGGTTCTTGTTTCGAGCTAACAAATTATGTGTTCCAGAATCGTCTGTGCGTTTGCTCTTATTGCAGGAATCTCATGCTGGAGGTTTGATGGGTCACTTTGGGCGCGAGAAGACGCTACTCATGCTCCCTGATCACTTTTATTGGCCAAAGATGAGGCGGGATGTGGACAGATATGTGAAGATGTGCATTGCTTGCAACAAGCCCAAGTCCAAGCTGAAGCCTCACGGTTTGTATACTTCTTTACCGGCACCTACTACACCATGGGAAGACATTAGTATGGATTTTGTGCTGGGTTTGCTGCATACTAAAAGAGGTCATGATTCTATATTTGTGGTAGTGGATAGATTTTCTAAGATGTCACATTTTATTGCCTGCCACAAGAGCGACGATGCGTCACATATTGTTAACCTGTTTTTCAGGGAGGTTGTACGTCTACATGGAGTCCCGAAGACTATTGTTTCTGATCGTGACGTGAAGTTTATAAGCTTCTACTGGAAGACGCATTGGAGAAAGCTGGGGACGAAGCTACTTTTCAGCACTACTTGTCATCCCCAAACTGATGGTCAAACTGAAGTGGTGAGTCGAACACTGTCACAACTGTTGAGATCCATGATCAAGAAGAACCTGAAGGAGTGGGAAGATTGTTTGCCGCATGTGGAGTTTGCTTACAACAGGGCGGTACATTCTACCACAGAGTTGTGTCCCTTTGAGGTGGTATATGGTTTTAAACCCATTACTCCACTTGATTTGTTGCCTTTGCCCATACATGAGAGAGTTAATATGGAGGCATCAAAGAGGGCAGATTTTGTGCGAAGTATTCATGTGAAGACTAAAGAGTTGATAGAGAAGAAAGGCAAGAGCAATGCCGCAAGGATGAACAAGAAGCGCAAGAAGATGTTGTTCAAGCCTGGTGATATGGTCTGGGTACATTTTCACAAGGATAGATTCCCGAAGCTAAGGAAGTCCAAGTTGCTTCCTCGTGGTGCTGGTCCTTACAAAGTGCTTGCCAAGATCAACGATAATGCATACTCGATAGATCTGCCAACTGATGAGTTTGGTGTCAGTAATTCTTTCAATGTGGCCGATTTGTCACCATATGACGGAGCATACCTTGGAGCGTCGAGGTTGACGCCTTTTGAAGGGGGGGAGATGATGAGGACATCCCTACTACACTACTACATCCATCATTGCAAGATGAAGACGATGCTGCTGCGAAGCTCAAGTCCAATGAAGTCAGGATTGGACCAATGACACGAGCTCGTGCGAAGCTACTTAAACAATAGGTGAACTTGTTCTTAAGTGATACTTTGATCGATGAGAAATTTATACTGCCTAAATCCTATTACTGATGTGTGATCAGGTATGAAGAAGGAGCAAGCATCGCACGAGGAGGAGAGGAGCAGCTGGACAAGAAGCTGGACGCGAAGCTGGACATGGAGCTGGCCATGAAGCTGGACATGAAGACATCCCATGGAAGCGCGAGGGAGGAGAGGGAGGCATGCGCGAGGGGAGAAGAAGAAGTCCAGGCCGGCGCCAGGCCCGATCAGACCGGCCGCCACGCCGGCGCGCTCGGTCCCAGGTCCGGTCCAATCGGGCGCCCGACTGGCTCAACCCGACGCCGACCGGATCCCCAGCTTGTGCCAACCGGGCACTATCTAGTATGCCCAGACGCCTATCCCGGTTACCACCCGGTGCCAGGTCCGGTTTCGACCGGCCTGCCCCGGTCCCAGGCCCGGTCGACCGGCCGTATGACCGACCGACTCCGAGTCTGTCTCGACCAGATCCGATCTGGGTCGGGTTTTTTTATGTATCTTTTCGACCCGAGGTCGTCCTGAACCCCTATATAAGTGCCCAGGACGCCCCCAAATTAGGTTTAGATCATGTTTAAGATAAACCCTAGTTCATAGTTGATTGCTTTGCAACTCTATTGAATCTCTACACCATATTGCATTGATTTGGTGTAAACCCCTGAAAGTCTTGTGTGATCTGCTGTTTCATTGGGAATTAGACGGTTGCAACTTACCGCTTCGTGGTCGACGGCTACGAAGCAAGTGTGTGGAGTTGCGAATATCTTGCAGGGTTGAGAGTTGTTGCATTGGCGACATGGACCAATCGAGAGACTTCGTTGCGTCATACAAGTTATCATCCACTTCATCATCGTGTATCTCCGCTGTGTTCATCCCGTGATCATCATCACCACCGCTGCTTACTGAGAAGATCGGGCCACCCCTTACCAGCTACCGTTTTGAGGTCAACACATGGTGGACATGTTTGTCGCCATGATCTGCGGCTGTGTATGTGTTATCACCAGATTTTAACCAAGTCCGGAGATGGGCCGTGATCGAAGATGGGCTTGGAGGACATGCGTAAAGTGTCGCTGAATCGGCCTTGTGCGAGAAGTTTGGGCTAGATTGCCCGTGTATCTGTATTTTATGGTAAAGTACGTTTTATGTTTAGAATTAAGAGATAGAGTTTAGTCGTACACAGCTGGGTTTATGCCCAAGATAGAAAGTCTACGGACTATAAATATGTACCTAGGGTTATTGAGAAAGGAGGACGATCACGTTCACAACAAACCAATCTAGGCGCATCGCCACCCCTTGTTTCGAGGGTTTCTCCCGGGTAAGCAACATGCTGCCTAGATCGCATCTTGCGATCTAGGCAATATCAGTTTATTCGTTGTTGGTGTTGCTCGTACTGAAGCCTTTTTGATGGCGAGCAACACCCTTATCGTGGATGTTTTGGGGCTGACGTCGATACTTTCATGATATGCTTGCTTAGCTACGCTGCCCCTCAATATCTAGCTGCCCTTACACCTATCTTAGGTGTAAGGGCAGCATCTTGCTTACTCTTTATTTAGTAGATCTGATCCGTTATAGTTGTTCCTTGTTCTCCAAGTATTGGTTTGATATCCGCATGGTTAGGCCTTGCAAGCGGGTTGAACGATCCGGTAGTGCATAAGGTATGGTTTGCTAGTTCTAGAGGGATTGTTTCGGGGATCGACTTCGTGTTGGTTTTTAGGCCTCTCTAGGGCTGGTTTTCCAATATCTTACGTATCTGCTAGGCTCAACTATGCGTAGGATGTTCCGGTCATGCGGTGAAAACCCTAGACTATCGTAGATTGGTTTAACTTCATGTTGATGAAGCAGGATCCCCATGTTATCGTAAATCCAACGTGAACCATGGGGTAATCGGCTCTTTGAGCCGATCCACAGGGCAACTTAAGAGCCGATCGGGGCTCGTATTTAATGTTTACGTGTTTGCCATGCAGGAAACTAATCGAAGCAATCCATCACCTTCCTGACCAGGTATAGGTCAGGTGGCACGCCCTTGCATTAGCTGGGACGTGTGCCAGAGCATTGCGGGCCGTTGCCCGAGGGACCAGGATCCACCAGCAGTCCTGGGAGCCTCCCGGCTCTCCGTGTTGCCCGTCGCTGCTCGCCGGTGGGTTTTGGTAGGCAACACATTCTGGCACGCCCGGTGGGACCGTCTACAACAACTACGTCTACATCTGCAGCAACTATGTCAAAATCTACAGATGAGGTGGCGGACGAACCAGTCACGTATGCAGACCTGCCTGAAGAGCACAAGAAGAAATATGATGAGATGAAAGCCCTCTTAGAAGCCGATCTCATCGGCTCCTTCGCGAAGACCCGTTCACATGGTATCAGGTGGAAAGGGTTCTCACCCGAAGGCGTTCTTGATGAAGTAGACCTGTCTACCCCTTCAGAGGAACGCACCAGAGCTCTACGCCAGGAAGTTAATTACATGGTGGCTCATTCTCTACACCGTCATTCTGAGAGCTTGGTGAACGCTTTCGAGCGCATTGCGGTTCGCGTGGTGCAGGAAATCATGAAGCATCATTACTCTCCGTCAGGACCTACCCTAGGGACTCACCAGGGAGAAATACCGTTCCAGACCAGACCGCCGCTGCCATTCGCGCTTGCAGCTCCAGAGCTGCAGGGTTCACCGGCGTACGTCGTCTACAAGGTGGGAGGCGATCCTGGCGATTGCCAATTCCTATATGAGCCGCCTAAAGAGATCCCACATGGATACGTGTGCACATACGTGCCGGACTGCAATACCTTGGCGCGCACGAACCAGATTGCACCAGCAGGGATTTCTGGAGCAGACGCCGATAAACAGGCATGGCTAGCTAAATATGCCACCGGAACGAGTCATGAGAGCTCGGTCCCTGCAGCTCATACCATGGAACAAATCAGTACCATCTTGAGAGACCAGTTCGGCATCGTGCCGAAGAGGAAAACAATCGGCTATTCCAAGCCGTACGCCAACGAGTATGACTTGATCCCGCTGCCACCCAAGTATCGGCTCCCTGAATTCTCAAAATTCAATGGAGCAGAAGGGTCTAGCTCAATTGAGCACGTGAGCCGATATTTGGCACAGTTGGGCATGATTTCAGCATCAGACCCGTTACGTGTAAGTTTTTTTGCACAATCTCTCACGGGATCAGCCTTTGGGTGGTACACCTCGTTGCCACCAAACTCAGTCCGGACATGGAAGCAACTGGAAGAACAGTTTCATGTTCAATATCACTCAGAAGCTACCGAGGCCGGCATTGCCGATCTAACGCAGGTGCGACAGAAGCGGGGAGAAACGGTGTCTGAATACATTCAACATTTCAGGACTATCAGGAACCGATGTTATTCGGTTCGTTTAACTGAGAAAGAAGCAGTCGATCTGGCAGCATTGGGCCTCGCAACGCCGATCAAGGATCTGGCTTTCCAAGTAGAGTACAGTTCACTGGCGCACATGGTCCAGAAACTAACATCGTATGAGCAGCGCCACCCTGAATTGTACCAGGACAAGTTTAAGCGTCCGGTAGGCCTGGTCGAGACAGAAGAAGCTGAGGATTCTGCAGAAGACCTGGAGGTAGCCGTGGCTGAATGGGCTCGGGGGCAGCTCCCGTGTCCTGCAAATGGGTGAAACCACAAGGGCCTGCAAAAGGGTTTGACTTCGACGTGAGCAAAGCTGAGCAGATCTTTGATTTATTGCTTAAGGAAAAACAACTGAAGTTACCCGAAGGCCATAAAATCCCTACGGCGCAAGAAATGAACGGGAGACCGTACTGCAAGTGGCATCACTCGTTCACCCATACCACCAATGACTGCAAAGAGTTTCGTCGGCAGGTACAAACGGCGATAGAACAAGGCCGATTGATCTTTGGGCAGTTTGCCATGAAAGTGGACACACATCCGTTTCCTGGCGTCAACATGGTGGAACTCAATCATTCCGCGAGGCGTCGGCTAGATTTCTCGTTCGATGTTAACATGGTAGGGCCTGTATACCACCATGGCAAGGATAAAGAAGAAAGCAGTCACTCCCGTGGTAAGGAAAAGGAGGAGGCCGGCCCACGCGACCGGCCCCGATATGATGACAGGCGGTGCCTCACCGAGGAACAAGTGAGAAGCGTGCGATATCAACGACCACTCTCCACGCATCTCCTTAACAAGTATGAGCGTCAGTATGACCGACATCGGCGGTACGACGGAGAAGACGAAAGACATCGTCGGTCTGACGTAGACAATGGAAGATATCGTCGGTATGATAGAAACGACGAAGGATATGAGCACCGCGCTAAGGGGAGGTCAAGGGAGCAGGAAGACATGGATAGACACTGGGACTGTCCTTTCTTTAAGCATTGCTGGGATTCAGGAATGAGCCGATTGCCTACAATCGACGACTGCCCGGAGTGTAGACGACGGAAGAAGGACGCAGGAGAAGTTTCAGTTTTCAGGCGTCTAGGGCCTCTCCCATCTCAGGACAAACGAGCTGAGTCATCTCAAGAGGAAGACTTTGAGGAGTCACAAGATGAAGAAGAAGATAGATACCACCGGCCAAGGTGGTGTCCTGATGGACTCAGCCACTCCCAAAAGCGTAGGGTTCAGCGGCTACGTAGCTTGGAGCAAGCCGAGGCGCAATACCTGCACACGTTGAGGAAAGCGCGGCCCGATCTGGCCGTGAAAATTCAGCAAACTTTGGACGAGGAGAGTCGTCCACAGAAGAAAGAATGGCGCCCCAAGCAAGTAAAAGCCGATGCGAGTACATCGGCTGGCACGAACATGGTGTTCATACTTCCATCGGAGTTTCGTGCTCCAGGAACCGAAGAACTGCCGATAGCACAGTTTGACTGCGGTCCACGACCAGTTATATTTGAAAAGCCACGAGAGAAGGGCTACAAACATATGAAGGCCCTGTACCTAAAAGGTTATATCAATGGGCTGCCTGTCGGCAAGATGTTGGTTGACACGGGAGCAACAGCCAATATAATGCCATATTCCATGCTACGGCGTTTGGGACGCTCTAGCGCAGATCTGATCAAGACCAACGTCACACTAAACGACTTCAACGGCCAAGCATCAGGGACGCAAGGCGTTCTGAACGTGGATCTAACCGTAGGCCGAAAGACCATCCCAACAACATTCTTCATCGTCGACAGCAAAAGCACCTACGCTGTCCTTCTAGGGAGGGATTGGGTTCACGCCAACTGCTGCATTCCATCTACAATGCACCAATGCCTCATACAATGGGATGGAGATGAAGTGGAGGTCGTGCATGCAGACGACTCGATCGAGGTCTCAATAGCCGGCATGAATATTTGGGACTCGGAAGACCAAGAGCCACTCTCTGGAGTCAGTTTAGACGGCTGTGATCGCATCGAAGTTACAAAAAAAAGGGTGAGGCTGGTCTTATCCACCGGCATGATAGAGTAACAAGCGCAACATCCATCGACATACGTGGCAAGGCCGATCCTTGCGATCGGCCCCAAAAAATAAAAAGCGAGGATCTCACCTCAAGCATGTCACGTAGTCGTAGTAGGGAGACTCCCTCCTGTAGGGGAGCACGAATACGTTGTAAACCTTCATTGAGCAATACAATCAACAAGGAGGCCGATTCCAGCAATCGGCCAAAATTATCCTCGCCATACGTTCTGCCTGTGTTCAGCATCGATCTAACAGGCGACGGAAAGCTAGGGTATGGGTTTACGTCGGCTGATGAGCTAGAAGAGATTGACATTGGTCCTGGGGATAAGCCACGACCAACATTTATCGGCAAAAAGTTAGATCCGCATCTGAGGGATGATAGCTCAGTTGAAAGAACACCAAGGCAAACGATCTCACACAGGGAGCGTCAGGCTACAAGGACGTAGCAGGTGGAGCCGATGTTCAGGTACAGTTCCTGGAATCGGATAACTGGAGAGCCGATATCTTCAATTACTTGAAAGATTCGGCTCGGGGGGCACCTACTATGAGATAACGGACAATGAAATATGGGGCCGATGCACGAAATCGGCTAGTAAAAAAAAATATATACAAAAACAACAAGATACAAGTACAGCCGATGCACAGACATCGACTTTAGAAGCTAAAAAACCGATGCACAGCCATCGACTCTAGAGGTGCAAGCTCAATTGAGCAGTTATCAGGTTACATAGAGAGGCTCTACTGAAGGAATGCCTCAAGGGCATGGAGGGCGTCAGCACGAACACGATCGACCTCGGCGATCTCGGCCTCATCATCTTCGTCCTTGCCTGTCACCAGCTGCTTGTTTAGGGCACGTATTTCGGCTAGATCAGTCTTCAGTTCAGCTTTGAGGCCTTCTGCTTCCTCGTGGGAGTGGGCAATAAGAGCTTCCTTATCTTGGATGAGCTGTTTGGTTGCCCGGACCCTCTCTTCAAGGTCCCCCAACTCCTTTCGCAAGGTCTCAAGTTCAGCAGTGCTGACAGATGTGTCAGTTTTGGCGTCCAAAGCTGCCTTTTTCTCATTAAGCCGCTGACATTTGTCTGCAATATCGGCTTTCAACGGAAGCTGGGCGTGGCGTAGGTCGATTCTCTGACGAGCCAATTTCACCCTTGACCTGTAGGCGAGTCACACGCGAGTCACGAGACGAGCTGGATGTCTTCAGAATGCTCTTCACCTCGGGTCTTCAACCAATGTCTCAACTGAGGAGATGAGAAGGGTGAGAGCTAAGGTGACCATGAGTAGTGTACCTCTCCTGCTTAGAAGTACGTCGATGGACGAGGAACGAGAGCTAACGCATAACGAACAACGTCGAGTATACAGCGAAAGAGAAGGGTAGAGCTAAGGGAAGGGAGTGTACCTCTCCTAAGACCAGAGGAACAACCGATGAAGAGGTGATCGGCTCTTGTGTTTCTGCTGTGGGCTTGGCCAAGTTGGCAACCTTGTCAGCTGCACTTTTAGAAGTTGCTAGGTCCAGGGTGGCGGATGGCATCAGTACCTCCTCGACTTCCCCACTAGAGGTGTTGTCAGTCTGCAAAGGAAGTGGTTAGCCGATGGGAACAGCAATGGGTTAGCATGAAATATGAGCCAAGGAGAGTATGGAGGGTAATTACATTCGAAATCTCCTGGTTTAATGAAGAGGTTTGCGGTTCCTTGCGAGCTCTCTTGATGCATCGGCTCTTTGTGCGTAGACCGCCCTGCTCTGCTTTGATTGGAGCTTGGGAAGCAGCAGGTTCAGGAGCTGACCTTTTCTTGGAAGCCGACGGTGGCAAGTCTGGCTGGCTCTGCGTGGTGGTTTTCCCAGAGTTGCCCGAACTCGAGTCGCTTCGACTGGACTGTGTCTCCTCGCTGGAGTTTTCTTCAGTAGAGGCCTGTAAAAGAAATACAAGCATGTTGCAGGAGCCTAGAAGGATAGATGAAATCAGCTAAGGCACGGATCAGCTTACGTGCAAACTTTCTTGAGCTGGAGAAGGGCTTTGGCGCTTCAAGGTCTTCCTGGCAGCTACTTTCCTCACTGCTGTTCTCGCCTTGACTGAGGCTCGGGGGGCAGCTGGCCCAGAAGATACTCTGCTCTTGGAAGCCGATTTTGGACTCATCGGTTGGCTCTGCATCACAACCTTTTTCAAGGGTGGTGAGTTTTTGCAGAAGAGAACCACCGGAGCTGGTGGGAGGAATTTGAAGGGGGAGCCGTCATCATGTACAGGTTCTGGACCGTCTTGTTGCTGCAAGGAGACAATGCAAGGTTATAAAGGAAAGAAATCATTGTAAGCCACTTCAAGATAAATTCGTAAGTAGTGGTACCTGTTCTGCAGGGATATCATATTCAGCATCAAGTTGTTTCAGCAATGGTCCCAGAGCTCTCCTGAAGGCATGAGTCTTCCACATTGACCACCAGGTCTCAAAACCATCGGTTGATGAGGTAAAAGAGAGGTTGTGAGGAACTGGGATGGCTAGAGTATCAAAGAAAGAGTAACACCTCTGACCGATGAGGACATCAGGCAGCTCAGCTCTACTCTCTGTCAAGTGATGGAGGAAGAAATGGGGGGATACCTGCCCAAGACCAAACTGCCGGGCTGCTACGACCGGCTGATAGGACTCATAACCAGGTTTGATGATCCTATTTGAGGTGGTCATGCCAACTGGAAGGAAGCAGGGACGGATCATGATGGAGTACAATTGCCGGGTGCTGGCGTCATCGGCAAAGCTGTCTAGCCTGAAGGAGACTGGATTTTCAAAATTTTCAGACTCCGTATAAGGAAAGAAGAGAGGATTGTCCAGGCCTTGGTAGAAAATTCTGAACCACTCCAATGCTTCCTTGAGGGTCAGTTTACTACCTGGAAGGCTATATAGAGCTTGGCCATAGCTAGTGCACCGGATTGGCTTCCCGTTAGTATCTGGAAAGGCGCAAGTGGCCAAAGGTGGAAAGTTTGGGATATGGTTCTGGAAATACAGCTGAGCCCATAGCTGAATAAACCACCAGGGACCTCCTGTTTTGACTGTCTTTTGGGAAAACAGTTTGATGGACATTAGTTGGAGATATCGATAAACCTCTCCAAGGAACAGTTTGCCAATGCCAAGCTGGGTGCCTCTGGCAAATTCATAGGCCAAGGAAAGGTAATTCTTGGTTGGAGCAAGTGAAGGGCCACATAATATGAAGTGTTCCAACCAGAAATTCAGGAAGGCCGTGTGTTCTTTCTCTGTTACAGGGCCTTTGTTTTTCATGTGGCGTCGAAGATAAGCACCCCAGTTTGTGCACTCTGTTTTGGAAGAGAGTGTGAAAGGGACCTTTGGCAACATAAAAGCAGAGGGGCTTGGGGATGCAATGTCTAAACCAGTGATCATGGCCACGTCTAGTAGGGTTGGTGTCATGGGGCCATGGCCAAACATGAAGCAATTCAAAGCATCAAACCAAAAGTTGCCGATGGTTTTCAGAAGGTTTTCATGTTTCTCAAGGGGAGACAGTGATAAAGCTAAAGCATCGGCTATTCCTGTGGTTTCCCAGGTGGCTTGGTGAGTTTTGGATATTCTATGGTACCATGAAACCCAATCTTCAGGCGGATTAGGCCAGGCTCGTAAGCAGTCGGCCCAAGAAGTTAGATCTAAAGTTTGGTTCACGAAGGGAATTCTATTGGCCTCGCATGAAATCAAATGGGCAGGACTCTCGGTAGAACGAGGGCCAAGACAGAGAGAATTTGGAAGAGAAGGATGCGGTAGCAGAATGTCTGATACCTAAAAATTAATGACGGGATAAGACATTAATTCAGATGTTTGCTGTTAATTCTAACGCTATGCTCGGATAGCGAGGAGCGGTTGAGGATTACCTTCAGGCTAGAGACCGTAGCATTGGCGTTGGATGATTCCGCCATTGGATTCGCTGCGGAGTTGAATCTGCGCAGTTGAGATCTGAGATTCGCGTGGCCATAAGTTGGATCTATTCGAGCAGCGATTTGGGGATCTGAGTTTACTCTTTCAGATAAGTTGCAGGTTACCGTTTGAATAGGCAACTGAGTTGGCCTTACTCGCGTTTTATGGTAAAGGCCGATGCGCTGCCATCGGCTCTTGGCGCGTTGACTTGCTTTGACAATCGGCAAAATTGATAAGAAAGCGAAATCGGCATAGAAACATTTTCTTCATTAATAAAAGGGGCTTTTACAGAGAAGAGCCGATTGCTCAGGAAAGGAAGAACAAAAGAAGAGCCGATTACTACTACTAGTCCTATGCTAGTAATCCCTAATCTATGGGCCGTCGCTGCCCTCGTCGTCGCCGTCGTGGCTGCCGTCGGCGCTGCTGCCGGCGAGCTCCTCGTCGCTGCTGCCGTAGCCCTCGGCAGGGGCTTCTTCCTCCTCCTCGTCGTCGTCGTCGTCGTCATCCGACCCGGCGCGGAAGCGCTTCGCCGACGGATACTCGTCGGAGGAGGTGTCATCCTCCTCTTCCTCCTCCTCGTCGGAGGAGGTGAAGTCATCCCAGGAGAAGAGGTCGTCCTCGCTCTCCGCCTCCAGCTCCCCATCGATGAGGAACTGGAAGTCGTCTTCTCCGTCGGTCAAGGACTTGTCATCCTCGGACCAGACGGAGGAATCATGATCCTCCTTGTCCCACATCGTTCGGGCGAGGATGTCGTGCGCCGCCATCGAGTCCCACTCCGGCGTCGGCTCACGAGAGGAAGATGACAGGGAGGAAAGACCCGAGGAGGCAGCAGAGGAGGAGGAGGAGTCCATGGTGCAAAAGAGGGCTTTCCGATGGCTGGTACGGAGCAAGGGGATGAAGAAGCGAACTGCTCGACGCGGTTAAATAAAGGGGATATAGTGGAGATTTAATGCTGCGGCGGTTTCCGAGGACGTGGTGCCAAAATTGTCAAATCGTGCAGAGAAGTTGAGAAGGCAAGGCATCATGATGAAAGGATACTGTGACGGCTCTGCTCTGCCACGACGTGACCCTACGGAGAAAAAACAGAGTGGTTTTGAAATTATCATTACCAAAACCAGGGGGGCATGTGTTATCACCAGATTTTAACCAAGTCCGGAGATGGACCGTGATCGAAGATGGGCTTGGAGGACATGCGTAAAGTGTCGCTGAATCGGCCTTGTGCGAGAAGTTTGGGCTAGATTGCCCGTGTATCTGTATTTTATGGTAAAGTACGTTTTATGTTTAGAATTAAGAGATAGAGTTTAGTCGTACACAGCTGGGTTTATGCCCAAGATAGAAAGTCTACGGACTATAAATATGTACCTAGGGTTATTGAGAAAGGAGGACGATCACGTTCACAACAAACCAATCTAGGCGCATCGCCACCCCTTGTTTCGAGGGTTTCTCCCGGGTAAGCAACATGCTGCCTAGATCGCATCTTGCGATCTAGGCGAGTATCGGCTTATTCGTTGTTGGTGTTGCTCGTACTGAAGCCTTTTTGATGGCGAGCAACACCCTTATCGTGGATGTTTTGGGGCTGACGTCGATACTTTCATGATATGCTTGCTTAGCTACGCTGCCCCTCAATATCTAGCTGCCCTTACACCTATCTTAGGTGTAAGGGCAGCATCTTGCTTACTCTTTATTTAGTAGATCTGATCCGTTATAGTTGTTCCTTGTTCTCCAAGGATTGGTTTGATATCCGCATGGTTAGGCCTTGCAAACGGGTTGAACGATCCGGTAGTGCGTAAGGTATGGTTTGCTAGTTCTAGAGGGATTGTTCCGGGGATCGACTTCGTGTTGGTTTTTAGGCCTCTCTAGGGCTGGTTTTCCAATATCTTACGTATCTGCTAGGCTCAACTACGCGTAGGATGTTCCGGTCATGCGGTGAAAACCCTAGACTATCGTAGATTGGTTTAACTTCATGTTGATGAAGCAGGATCCCCATGTTATCGTAAATCCAACGTGAACCATGGGGTAATCGGCTCTTTGAGCCGATCCACAGGGCAACTTAAGAGCCGATCGGGGCTCGTATTTAATGTTTACGTGTTTTCCATGCAGGAAACTAATCGAAGCAATCCATCACCTTCCTGACCATGTATAGGTCAGGTGGCACGCCCTTGCATTAGCTGGGACGTGTGCCAGAGCATTGCGGGCCGTTGCCCGAGGGACCAGGATCCACCAGCAGTCCTGGGAGCCTCCCGGCTCTCCGTGTTGCCCGTCGCTGCTCGCCGGTGGGTTTTGGTAGGCAACAGTATGCCGCTCAAGTCGCCGCCTCAATGGCGCGCTCTCAACCTCCAGGCCGGAGGCCCCTGATGGAGTTCTTGACTGGCGCTACACTCCTCCAAGCATCCAAGTGGTTCGTCCCCGGGTGCTGCTTGTAGGAGGCCGGTCGCGAGGCTCCGAAGACATTGTCGCCGGTGGAGAGGACTTTGCACTTGATTGCTTTTTTATTTTCTTTGCAAGGTCTTTTTTGTTAAATTCCAAGGACTAGAGTGTAATCCCTTTCTTCCGGGGTCCTTCATGTAATTGTACCCACCGCTCTTTTATAATATAAGGCAGCTCCTGGGGTCTTTTAGACCCCCTTAGTACAAAAAAAGTAAATCACTTGAACTGAATCACTACTTTGAACTGAAATTCAAACACATCATTTGAATTCAAATTCAAATCACTACTTTGAATTCAAATTCATACACTTCATTTGGATTCAAATTTGAATTATAACCAAGGGTATTCAATTTGAATTCACAATAACACTTTAAATAACAAATAAATTACAAAAATTCCAAAAGGAGGGAAATTAGAGCTCTATTGAAAAATAACACAATTACATTGTCTTTATAATATTCTTTATATTATAACAATAAATAATAATAGAAACTTACAAGTACTGATTGAAAACCTAAACTAAATCCTAACTGTTGTCTTCACATTCCATCTCCATCTTCTGGATCTTAATCACCTACAAATACACCAAACAACCAGTAGGACAAGTGGCATTCATCATTTAGAACAACTATTGTAAATCAATCCATCCATTCAAATCCATCTTTCATATTCCATGAAGAGCAATGAACAACAATATAAAGTACTGCTTCACATCACTAGATCCATGTGTACAAGAACATTAAGTAACCATATGAACAAACAATAGGTAGTTCCTCATTACCAAACATGGTTCAAACCTAAGCTTGTTTATCCAATAATTAAATCATTGGTGAAAGGACGAGATGTCGCCTAGAGGGGGGGTGAATAGGCGTTTAAAAATTCTTACGGATTTGGCTTGTAAGAATGCACAATTAAACTAATGTTTATTTTACAAGCACAAACCCTAAATTTGCTAGGCTCAACTAGGTGTGATAACAACAACTAGAACTAAGAAAAATAGGCACAATATATATATGAACAACAAGTGATAGCAAGATATAACAAATACTTCAAGCTCGATGGCTATCACAAAGGAAAGTAAGCTCGGGTATAGAAATAACCGAGGCACACGGAGACGAAGATATATTCCCGTGTTCCCTTTCTTTGCAAGAAGGTGCGTCACGTTTGGAGAGGTAGGGATCCCACGAAGGATTTCCCAATGCCACGAAGGCTCACCTTCTTCTCCGAGCCTATCCCATGAAAGAATAGCCCTTTCCTTATGGCTAGCTTTTCCTCCACTCCGGAGATGGCAAGCTCCACAACCACTTCACAAGCTCCACGTAGGAGAAGCCCGGGCCTCTTCACAATCTTCCATGAAGAGGTCACCGGGACAGCAACCAAGCCAACTAGGAGGTCACCCTCCAAGAGTAACAAGCTCACGGTCTCTCACTCGAACTAATCTTCGTGGAGAGTTCAATACTATGCAATGATGCAAAGAAAGAACACCAAAGGTGTTCAAGTCCTTCACACTCAAATCCCACCAAAGCAACAAATGCTAGGATGAGATTAAAGAGGAAAAACAATGGAGGAAATCAACAAATGTGTCAACACCCGGATTTTTAATTCCAGATGCCTATTATGCCGTACATCGCAATCGCAGGAAGATTGTTTTTGCGAGACATAATAAGTTCATATCACAGAACATCATTCATTACAAACCATAATAGTCTTACATCAAAGGATCACATGATCTAGTCTTAATACTACAATTGATCTAAAGATCAAATACATAACACATAGCTGAAGAAACGTAGTAGCGGTCCATCTGTTCCACAGGCAACGCTTGATGTCGGGAGGTAGTCCTAGTTATCGTAGACATCCTGTTGTTCACCTTCCTGGTACTGGTTCTCATCTTCATAGTCTGGCCATTTGAATAGCCAGGGACAAAGCCATGAGTACTTTTAAAGTACTCGCAAACTACACTAATAGAAGTACTAATATCTCTAATGGATTCTAAGCTCTAGGTTCATTTGCACAAAGCCAGTTTTATTTCATAAGCACTTACTAGTCAAGACTATTTATTTACCTAGACTTACTCAAGTGGGAACATTAGTGTCATTCCCACAACTCTGTTGTGATTCAAGTCAAAGTCACATTTCAAGTCACTATTCATTTTTAGAAAAACATCTGACAACGGAACAGTATGGCCATCCAACTGTCCATGACCGCGGACGCGGCTATTCGAATAGTTTAACACTCTGCAGAGGTCGTACTCTTGCGCCACAACTTTTGATTACATCCGTCAGGGATAGCCCTGAGTCATCATACTCAGTATGCGGATCATCAACCATTAACCTTTCACTTACATACCCTAGTATAGGCACCTCCCCTATGAGCTTGGCCTCCTAGTGATGGCAAACTGCCATCCTAGGAACTGCACAGGGCTTGGGTAGGACATTCATCTCTTTTTCACGTCATTTCATTTCAACGGAGGCAGCCTCAGCATAACCTCTACGACGCTTGTTCAGAGGGAACCCATACTAACATACATAAATTTCTAGCTAAAGCCTTAACCATAATTAGGTATTGTGGGGGTACTCTAAAATTGGAATGGTATCGCATCCGAACCCAACCATCAGTTTTTTGTCAAAATCACAAAGTCCTTCAAAGATCATATTCACCTTCAACACTTTCAATAGAATGACTCATCATTCCAAGGTTTGCAAAGTCATTTGATTCACAAGTTCCCATCTAGAGTTGGCAATTTTAGTTTTAGCACTAGCAACTAGTCATGAGGGGTGCTAACTACATTTTAGCTCCCTAGGCTAAGTTTGACTCTCTTGTGGTACTCTATACTTAGACAATAATTAATTACAACAAGTAATCCTTGGTAACAAAAGTAAAAGCTTGTAAGAAAATAAAGACTTGGACTTGGAAGAATAAAACTTAAACAACAATACTAGTGCCATGGTATCTTGCACTAGTATCTTGGCAATAGTAGAGCTTGCCTTGGTTGGTACAATGATCAAAGTGTTCCTCCTCTTCTTCGTAGAAGACCTCCTCCTCCTCGTAGCCTTCGGTACTAGCGTCTATAAACGGATACGAGGTAACAATCACCAAACAATACTTAAGGAGACTATTTAGCCTTAATGGCTCACACAAGATGATCTATCATCATCACAATCATCACTCAACATCATACTAGGGTTTTCTTTATTTAGTGTTGGGAAAATAATTTCCTCTCATTGAAAATTACTAAGATTTAATATCCTCAAATAATGAAATATGAGGCCATGTAAATAAGGTCATCACCTCACATCAAATTACTTGGGAAAGTGATCTAAATGAGATGCTACAGCTCATAGATTTGAAATACTAAATTTGAGATAATTTAAATGAGCTAGAAATGACTACATAGCTAGAAATGAGCTAGCCCATGATCATATGAAACAACTATGTCATATTTTTGCATAATCAAATAGAGTTTTTGAAATGTGAATTATGAGAATTGGAATCACCTCAAAATTCATTATGGCTGATTTTTAATAAATGTTTGAATTTTGAAAAGGTACTACCTTGTTATTTTTATTGCAAGTGATCTATAATGAATCAAGGCTTGAGACCAGTGGGGTTGGCTAGATCTTTTCATCTACTTTCACACAAAATTGGAATTACCCAAATTGGATTTGTAGATTTGTTTTTATTCAATTTCAAACAGAGCACCAGTATTGAATTTGATTTAAAACGAATTAAACAAGATTTGAATTGGTGGGCTTCGGCGGGAAACGAGAATGGGCCAGAGAGAAAAAGAAACGGGCCGGCCCAGCAGCGCATCTCGCACTGCGGGACCCACTCGTCAGCGACTAATCAAACCCGAATCGGTATGTTTTAAAGATGGCCGTAGGATTAGAAAGAGGATCGATGGCCAAGGCTCGTCGTCCTCGACGGCGAGATCGAACCCTACTGGCGGCGAACCTAGGGGGTCGGCGGCTCACCGGAGGTCCGGCGATCGTCGGCGAGGTGGTAGAGCGACGTTGTCGACGACGGCGAAGCTCCTGGTACCGTCGGCAACTCCTGGGGTGGCTCCAATCTTCAGCTCCTTCTGCGACGGCTCTGGCAGACTCCGGCGATCGATTAAGGGGCTACGAGATAAATTGGGAAAAGGGCTTGCTCGAGGAGGCTCAGTGAGGAGAGGGAAGAGGAATGGCGTGAAGAATTTGAGCAGGGGAGGTCTCCTTTTATAGGATCGACGAGTGCTGCGGAGTGGTGACGGTGGCGAGCATGGAGGTGGCGCTAGGGGCTGCGAAGGGGCAAGGCGAGGACGCTGCGCTGTTCCTGGTGTCATGGCGATCGTCACGCGCTTGATTGCACAGAAAATGGAGGTCAGACGCGATGGTGCGGTTGATATCACTTCCGGTACCGTGGCGGACGTCGGCGACGAGGACGACGGCGACAGGGCTCTCCGGCTCGAATGGTCATGTCTGGGAGGTTGCTGGTGTACTGGCGAGTGCGTGTGCGAGAGGAGAGAGCAAGGGGAGGTCAGCAGTGACGAGGCGAGGCGACGCTCTGGCGTGCCCGTGCGTCGCGACCATGCCGGTCCTGGCATCAGAGGGGAGTCTCCAGGACACGCTGAGGTCAACTAGAGAGGAGTGGAGAGAAGGGTGGCATGGAGGAGTGGCATGAGAGTGACATAGGCATGGCAATGTCATTCCTCTCCTTTGAACAGTGGTGCAAGTGCATGGTTCGTTCCAGGGGGATGAAGAAGGACAATGATGATCACAAGGCATGGATGGTTTAGGCTAAAACCCAAAGGATTTTAGAGTGTATGAACAATCCAGATTTGTGCACACCAAGTGTTCGATGAAATGGCCGAAAGAGATTTGAATTTGAATTTTGCCAAAATATTTTATGGGTGTGATTCAAATAATTTTTAGCACTTATTGATGGCCTTGGTTTGAAATTTGGAAAGGATTTGGTAAAAATCAGAATTGAGATGATCTATAATCTGTTTCAATGTTGCCACTTTGGCTGCTTTTTAAATTCATTTGAGTTTGAATCAGCAAGGTTGGTCAACACCAAATTGGTTTACTTTTATGAGTACTATAGATGTATGCAAAAACATGAGAAGGTTTGGTTTAGAAAATAATAACCACAGGGGTTCAAAGTGCGCATCATGTTAAAAATGTCACATATGACCATTATCACATGTGCTAGGGTTTTTCATTTTCCTTTCTTTTGTTTTGATTTTATTTAACCAGAAGTCATTGTTTTGGGTTCATTTAGTGTTAGGTTGAGTTTAGTAATGGTTTCGAACCATTTAGGTCAAGTAAATATGGCATAGGCCACTATTTGCAAAAATGGCCATTTGCTCACATATGCTTCACTTTTTATTTTATTTTCCTTTCTTGGTTTCTATTGGATTTTGAAAATGGGTAGGGTTTAGGGTTTGGAATCATTTCCAACATTTTAAACAAACAATCATGGAAAAAAATCACAACATACAAGCATGATCACTATGCACACTAAGTAATTCAATTCAAGTTTTTGTTGGCTCCAAATTTTGGAAAAGGGAATTGATCTTCTTTATTGATTTGAAAAGTTGGGATGTTACAAAATGACTCCAAGACCTAGATCCAAAGTGTTCCCCTCACTTAGAGGAGAAATGGACTGGTGGGGATTCTAGATCTAGATCTCCTCTCTTAGATCCCTCAAGAATGAGCAAGAATCATGGGAGGGAATCAAGAGATAGGGCAAGTTCTTCAAAGGCAACAATGGAGGAGAGAGAGTGGAAGAACTTACCCAGCTCAAGGTGGAAGAAGGTATATTTATAGTCTCACGAAAATAGAACCGTTGGGTGAGAAAACAGGCAGAAAAATTGGCCCAGCTGGCCAGTCGGTCGGTTCACCGGGCCGGGCGCCGAGCAGGTCGGCGCACAGGCCAGCAGCGCCGGACGGGGTGCAGCAGGCCAACAGTGGCCAAAAGAGTCCAACCGGCGGAGGGGCCGGTCAACTGGGCGCTGGGTCGGCCGGTCCAGCGGCCCACCAGGCGTGGTGCCGGACATGGGTCGGGAGACCCCTGGAGCGGGCCCGGTGGGCACGAGCCCAGCAACCGGTTCCCACCGGGCAGGCCGGTGGGGGGCTCGGCGAGGCCGGGCGGTGGGCTGGATTTCGAGACCCCCTGAAAAACCTTTTCCTTTTCTTTAAAATAGAAAATGCTCCCGAACTCCGATTTACATGAAACCAATTTTGTTGGAAAGATAACGATAAATAGAACCCCAACAAATATTGAGACTCTCCACATAATATTTTTAGATGATTTTAGAGAGGGAGTCTCCCACCATAAAGAAACGTTAAAGACGTCCAAACTCGGAAACGCAATAGAAGATGCATGCGGATTCCATTTTCGATGAACTTGGGCTTGTGGAAAAGCTAGGAACAAGCTCAAGAACCTCACACGGGGAAATACTAAGAAGCAATAGGGATATGCAAAGTATGCAAAGGATTGAGCTCCCTAAGACGATGTGATCAAGTTACCCAACCGAAAGCGCCTCTTGATAGTGCGGCTACCTATCCTATAATCCGGTCTCCCAACAACCACCTTGATACCGGTAAAAGAAAAACCTAGCAAGGTCATACCTTTGTCTTGCGCATCCCGCCTGATCTTGATGATAACTCTTCAAGCTCCACTCAAGCCGGAATGCCTCACTTGATCATTGTTGCTTCGCGAAGACTCATAAATGTTCCCCCATACACCATGATGGGAAAGCTCTATTGATGAACATCTTCATGTCCATTATCACCTAATGGACGGCAAGCTTCAAGCATATGATCCTCTTGAGATGCTCAACTTGAACTTCGCAACTCAACCTTGATGACGATCACCACTTGATGTCATCCTCTCATGGGCTATATCAGATCTCACTTTTGATGCATGCCCATGGATAGATACCTAACCCACATAGACAACACAAGGGCACATATATGATGGGTTAGTTCATAAAGCATAATTGACAAGGCTTACCATACCACACGACTTCACGTGACACATTCTTCATGCTTCATGTGTTGCCCAAACTTGAATCTATTATTCACTCTTTGTATTGGTCAACCTTGTATCTTCTCATGCTCTATCATACTATCTTGATCATTCATTGCTTAACACATAAGCTAGAGCATGGCTAATATTGAGTTCCACATAAGAACTCCATCTTCATTTCTTCTTCTTGATCATATCACATATATGTCTTCAAATCGATGATCTTGATGCCAATACTCAAGGTATGTATTTTATCTTCATGGCATCCATACTTGAATCCAACACATGGACTACAAGTATTACCTATGGAATATTCCTTCATATAAACTTAATGAAAACATTATTCCATAGGGGTTGTCATTAATTACCAAAAACACACATAGGGGCTATGTACCCTTACAATTGGCCATCATACAATTAAGTGAGCCACTTAATTACTTCCAGTAATATTTCAATTAGATGAACATATAAAAGTTTCAAAGGAAACCTTCCTTGAACCATCCGTTTTTTCGATAAAGGGTATTTTATTATTTAAAATTTTAAGTATTACACCCGGCCTCTGCATATCTAAGATGCACACAGCCGCACACAAATTCTAAACAAAAGAAAGTAGATGTTACGATACAAAGCTGAACATAAATCTATATACCCCTAAGGTGGCACCGGTCCAATCCTGAAATTATGCTGCCACCCATGTTGGGTAATAAACCCCCTCAAATCGTGGTCTCCAACCATGTAGAGACCTCCGTAAACAGGTCATGATTCTCCATACGCTGCAGGACGACCATGAATGGAGCAAAGTACTGCACCGGTAGATAACCTTCATAAGGGAACAATTTGTATCATTAAACACTTTATCATTTCTACATAGCCAAAGCGACCAAATAATGGCAAGCGCTCGCACCCTAATAAGTACTTTAAACCTATGGTCCACCCCATTAAGTCAATTGCCAAAAATATTAGCAACACTTGTTGGTGTATATAAGGTTGAACCTATTTGGATGATTGACCATATAGACCTAGCAAAATGACGTTGGAAGAATAAGTGTTTGATTATCTCATCATGATGACAAAAAATACACTTCTTACTTCCCTGCCAATTAAGTTTTTGCGAGATTTTCCTTAGTAAGGATCACCCCATGATGAAGATAACATGCGAACACTTTTGTCTTCAAAGGTATCTTCATTTGCCATATATTTTTAAAGTTAATTATGGGCTGTAAAGGTTGGATCAACGAATTATACAAAGACACCACAGTGAATTTTCCATTCGCCGTGAGGGTCCAACGGAATTCATCCGGCCCATGTGATAGTTGGACTGCAGCTAATCTATTTAGCAATTCGTCCCATGCTATTATCCTAAGTCCAATGAGATCTCGTCTGAACGTCACACTGGGTGGGTTAGATTCCTTCACATTGGCTAAGGTATCACCCTTATGACACACAATATTATATAAAGCTGGATATTGTTCTCGGAGCATGGTATTACCTAACCATTTGTCCTCCCAGAACCTAATCTCAGATCCATCCTTAATTGAGAAAGAAACTAAGGGGAAGAAGTGAACATAGATTTAGCAGTAGCCCAACGCAACCATAGAGCATCATGTGAATCAATTGACCACATGCAACAAAGGCCATTTACTATGGTATTTACCTTTGTTTTGCTGCCTTACTAGGGATAAAGTGGATACATGTGCTATAATTATCATGTGACATTGTGATAATCTTGTTTGTTCAAGGTAGCATATTTGATATTCAATTTTTTTTGTCAAATTACATTACTTAAGGCTACACTGTTGATTCTTAATTCAAGATTGGTTGGAGTTTTCCCTTTCTTGAGAAGTATAAGAGAGATGCGTTGCATCATCTCTATGTTAGGACGTAATGGCCATATGAATGCTTATCAACCACATGTTGAAGTTCCACCAATATTATGTGATGAATTGTTAGTGTCCACTACAACTTAAAAAGAGAGTAGACAAGTGAACCCATGAACCTTGGTTCATTTTAAATCACTAGAAACACCTTTCCAACACTATTACCTTACTTTATATTTACCATTGTTGTTTAATCCAAAAATACCAAAAATAGTTTCTCTACATACACACATAAAACCCAAATACCACTAGCCTTTATTTGCTTTTATGTAGTTTACTTAGGTTGATTACTTTACTTATTTTACTTTTACATTTATATTTCCTATTACTAATACAAAACCTTGTGCTTGACAACCACACAGTGAAGTTGGAGACACAAGGAAACAACTTTATTTTGTAGGTTGCTAGAAGAGGAGAGGAAAAATTCAGCTTCTAATCCAATTACCTGAGAGTTTGATACAAACCCTCGAGTCACCCTTGTGGGAAAAAGACGATTGCGACAACACTCTGCACTTAAAGTTGCCAACAGTATGTCATATATCATTGGTTTGTTTTTAGGAAAATTGATAAAGAAAGAAGTCAAACAAATAACAAGCAATGATGAAAAAGTATGAAAAGACAATACTAGAACTAAGTGCAAGTTGAGGTAGATACTCAAACCACCAAGCGTACTACTTCATATTTTTTATGGGATTTGGCATAAAATTTCTTAATCTATTTCAAACTTTCTCATGGGATTGAATATATCTAGTTCTTCTCACATCACTTCATAACTGTGAGTGCTAAAGAAAAGCAAAAGAAATTTTGTGAGAAGACCAAATAAACCTATACATGACTTTGAGAGGACTTGAAAAAGGTTTGCTTCAAACTCTAAATTCATAAGGATATGCGAAGAGCCAAACATGTTTGAGATCGCCCGACAAACTCGTTCGGTTGAACTAAAAATGTTCTAGATCATGTTATAGATTGATATTATTATAAACAATTGGTATTGAGGTGTGAAAGCCTTCTAAATCATTTGATATGTGTACGCAAGTGTGATAGAACCGAGTTGGTTCTATATCTTTTATTACTGATCAATTGCTGCAATGCCTCATTTATTTTGTCGACCCGCGGTTCAAGAACATGATGAACTTGTCCATTAAGATGCTATCCTGATCGGGGACGAGCAAGGGTCTAAGCTTGGGGATGTTGATAAGTCTAAATTGATGCATTTTTACCTTATAATTTTTGCACTAGTTACATTAGGATTTTCATATTTTATCGTGCTCGCGCAGACCTTACTTTGCTTGTTTCGCTAGGATCCCAAAAGCTTAAGGAGCGATGGAAACAACTTTTAAAGCTATTATTTTTGAAGATAAATTCGTCAAACTGAAGCTGTAGAAGTGCTCTAATATTTATTCACGTACCTGGGTGAAAACCAATCAAAGAAACTGAATCTATTATTTTTTCTCTCACGCTTACATGTATACATTTACTCTTTCTTTTATTTACATATGTTTTTGTAATCAATAAAAACCTACATCGTAGGGGCCTCCCCTACAGTTTTCCTGAAAAAAAGCCATCAAAGAGACAGACGCCAGGGACTTCAACAAGGAACGGTACGGGCACAACACGCTCATATCGATGCCCATATCGGGTGTCTGCGGATCCGCCTCGTCAAATACCTTCACCCATGCAGACGGATCAGAGATCCAACACACAGAGACACCAAAACTCGCAAAAACCTAACCTCCCAGAGGGATCCAGAGGGGAACTAGCAAAGGGCATCGATCCGGACAACCATGAGGATCCTTGGAGGCTCAAGCATCATCTTCAACATCACCACCGCCACCACCACTGTCTTCATCAACATCTACATCCATTTACCTTCATTCTTTTTGTAATCCCTAGGTCTCATTGTGGATTTGCACAAGTATTCATTCATCCATTTGTGTACCATGCATATTATTATGATGATGTTGATTACCTTCGTGAGTGAGTAGTTTGCCTTGTTCTTTGGGAGATGGAGAAACCCTAGCAACATTATGATATGAAATAAAGATGATTCATTCCTTAATTTTTGTGATTGTATGCATTAGTTGTCTCTCTTGATCTTATGTGAAGTCGACCACACAAGATTTTCCTATGGGACGATAGAGGGGACTACTCTTTGGGTAGACGATGTTGTTGATGGTTATAAGTGACATGTCACACCGGATCTTCATTTTACCAATCCAAGAGGGGTATGTGGAGACTCACTGGACCTATCCATAATCATGGGAAAACCTTAATTATAGTAGGATTGAAGTGGATGACTATCAATCGGTATGGTGGTTATGAGGGGTGACAAGTGATGGTTGATCGGTTGTCATCCAATTATGGAGCTCCACCCCATTTATACACATGAAGGAAGGTATAGACTATCGTAATTATGATTAAGACCTTGCTAGCGGTGGGGTAACTGTAAGGGTATTTTACCCTTATCCATTATTTTGGTATCAATGACACTGTTGCTAGAGTAATTGGACTAATACATGTCTATGAGATTATTCCCAGGTATTACCCAAATAGGCATAATGGTGTATCAATGGAAAAAGAAGGTAAAGGGAGACCCCCACTTCGACAAAAAAAATGAAGAAGGGCTGATTTGCCTCGGCCGGCTGCAGGTCCGGTTGGACCGACCGCGGCACCGGCCAGCCCGGTGGCGACCGGCCCCTGGACCGGTGCACACTGGGCACTATCCAGTAAAGTTTTCAGCTTCGCCCGGTGCTGGCCCGGCCTGAGATCTGGTTTAGACCGGACTGGTCCGGCCCCACGCCCGGTCGGACCGGCCTGTGGACCGGATGCCCCGGCACGGACCGGCTCCTGCTCCGGTGACAACCGGGGCCATGTTCTGTATGTCACCAATCCGCCCCGGTCACGGCCCGGCGCCAGGTCCGGTTTGGACCGGACGGTCCGGTCTGTGGCCCGGTCTGACCGGCCCCTGCGCCGGATGGCCCGGCCCAGGCCCGGTTGACCGGGCTCCTCGAAGATTTGCTGAGCTGGAAAAGTTCCAACGGCTAGATTTCAAGTGACCATATAAATACCCCTTCACCTACCTCAGAACAATTAGGCACTACATTACAAACTGTTCTTGAGCTCTATCTCTCATACTCCATTGATAGAAACACCAAAAGCCTCAGATCTCCCTCCTCCTCCACCCAAACTCGAATCCCTCCGGGGAAAGATAGAGGAGGCCCTGATCTATTGTTCCACCGAGCCAAATCTTGTTGTCCCTTGTATTTATCAAGATACTTTCTCTCTAGGGTTCCTTGGAAACCCTAGGTGGGCAAAAGAGGTCCGGAAGCATCCGGACTGTGGATTTGCTCCTGACAAGATGGTGAAGGTTTGGAGGCTGCCTCAAAGTCTACCACAAGTGAGTGAGCTATTCCTTCGTGGGATAGGCTCCGGAGAATAGGGTGAGCCTTCGTGGCGTTGGGGAATCCTTCGTTGGACCTCCACCCCTCCAAACGTGATGTACCTTCTTGCAAAGGAAGGGAACACAGGAATAAACCCTCGTCTCCGCGTGCTATCGGTTATCCCTAACCGAACTCTTTACATGTGTTATATTTTCCTTTGAGAGCCTTCGTGCTCGAGTTACTTGTATCATCATATAGGGTGCCTCACCTAGTTTGCATTAGGATCACCTTTATATTCCGCAAAGCCTAATATTGCAAAGAAAGAATTAAAATTTGTAGAAACATATTCACCCTCCTCTAGGTTTACCATCTATGAACTTTCAATTGGTATCAGAGCTCTGGACTCTTTTTAAGGGCTTCACAGCCTTAAGAGTGAGATGGGTAAACTATTCGAGGGTTTGGATGAAGATTCTAACCTTTCGGTTAAGGAGATGAAATCCAGATTCTTAGCATATGAGGGTGAGAAAAAGAAGAAGGATGATGAAGTCCAAAGCCAAATGGCACAAATGAATGCCATGCTTAAAAACCTAACTAGTGGGACTTCTAGTGGGACTTCGATCCCTCCGGAAACTTTCCATGAAGTCAACCATGAATATCCCTAAAACACTTCACCCATGCCTCATATAAGCCATAGTGGGAATGTTCCCCATTTTGATGGAACTCACTTTTCTTTTTGGAAATCCTCTATGGAGTCTCACATTCGCAGCTGCAGTGTGGAGATGTGGGAGATCATCGTGGATGGTTACCGGAAGCCACAAGATCCCATTATGCTAACCTCCACCGAGTTCTACAACCGTCAACTCAATGCCTCTGCATGTGACAAGATTAGAAGTGGCATCAACCGCAAGCTCTTTGATCAAGTCAATGACATTGGCTCCACTAAAGAGCTTTGGGATTGGATTGTAGTACTCTAGGTGGGAACCAATCTGATCCAAGGAGCTCTCTACGAGTCAGCAAAGACAGAGGCAACTTTGTTCATGATTAGAGAAGGAGAATCCTTGGCCGATGCCTATGGAAGGATTGGTGCTCTTAGAGTAAAGGTCAAGGGCCTTGGATGTGAAAAATACAATGATGACTTTGAAATGAATGAAGAATTCATAAAGTCCAAGTTCATTGCCATGATTGCTGTCAAACAAAAGGACACCAACCTTGCACTCAACTTGCAAATCCTCACCAAGCAAGCTGATCTGAACGCAGATGATCTAGTCTCCTATGTGGCAGCCAATGACAACATGGCCAAGACAGGAGAAAAGCTCATGGCAATGAACCGTGTTGAAGGATCCTCACACAACCTTGCTTTGAAGGCTAGAGCTGACCAAGAAAGAGAAGAAGCCTATGAGATCGAAGAAGATGAAGAGATGACTTCAACTAGTGACATTGCGATAGATTTTGCCTTCTTTGCCAAGAAGTACAAGAAGAAGTTCCCAATATCCTTCAATGAGAAGAAGAGAACGTGCTACAACTGTGATGAAGATAGTCATTTTGCAAATGAGTGCCCAAGGGTAGACAAGCCGAAGTTTGTCAAAGGGGTCAAGCCATGATTGAAGCCGAACTCAATCAATGAACGATACAAGAAGAACAAGGAAGAGCCTTTGTTGGGGCTGAGTACATTTCTGATGAAGAGGAAGAAGATGAGGAGAAGGAGGCCGGAGTGGCTGGTTTGGCTTTCTCCAAACCCGGGTTACTCTTCACATATAACTACTCCAAGGATTACTCCACGGAGTCCTCAACTCCGAATGATATTGGTTCTTCCTTCATGGCAAGAACAACTCATGATGATGACTCCGATGATTCTCCCTCCTCTACAACCGTCGGCTCTTGTCTAATGGCAAGGGAAACAAAGGTAATGTAATCCCCACCTTCTCCATCTAGTGTTCTTGATGATGAAACTGAAAATCAAGATGAGGTAGCTATGCTTAAGGAACTTTACAAAGTTAGATGCACTCTTCGTGGTGATGCTCTTGTCACGTTTGATTACTTGATGGACTCCCTCAAAGAAAGGGACGAGTCCATTGAGGAATTAGAATATCACTTGAATGATGAAAAACGGAGATTCAATCTCCTAAGAGAAGAGCTGAAAAATGAAAGGTGCATATCTCAAGGCCTTAAGCAACAAATTGAAACTTTTGAATTAGATAAAGTTAAGGACGTAGAAACTATTGAAAGGGCTCAATTATTGGCCCAAGATCTCGGTGCTTCAAAGAAGGAGCTTGAAGTTGCGTATGCTTCTCTCACTAGGGATCTTGACCACCTTTATAAAGCTAACAAGCTTGTTAAGGTTGAGCTCAAGATACTTGGAGAGAACCATGACCTACTCCAAGAAACCTACAAGAAGGCTCTTGGATCAATGAATGATCCCATTATTGCTGAAAATGTTGCTAGCTCCTCCATCTCATTTACTTGTGAGGATGCCAAACTTGTTGAGGAACATGTTCGTTTGCAAGAGGAACTATCTTTGTATGTTGAGACCAATACATATCTTGAATCCTTGGTGTACGAATATGGTCTCAACTATCATCCAACTGACTCGGCTTGTGAACAAGCAACTATTCTTAAGGAAAATGCTAGGTTGACAAAGGAACTAGCCAAGTTCACCGCCGCCAAGAATAAGATGGGATTGGATGACCTCTTGAGTAAGAAAAGGTCAAACAATCAAAAGTATGGACTTGGGTATGTTCGTAAGTCCTACAAGAAGAACAACTACAAGAAGGAGAAACCCGCTCAATAGAAGAACAAGAAGGTCACTAATGTTGGCAAAGCCTCAAAGGGAAAAGCCACTAGTGGTGACCGCACGGGACCTAACAATCACTATGATTTATTTGTTGATTATTATGGTGATGTTTATGCTAAATATGTTGGCCCTCATCATGGCTATGCTTATAGAGGGTACTCAATTTGGGTACCAAAAGATCTTCTGCCATTACAAAGGAACCCATTAATCGATGGGTTCCTAAATCCTCTACTTGACCTTGTAGGGGTATTCCTCCGGTGGTCCAAAATGGGTGTTTGATAGTGGATGCACCAATCATATGACCGTAGGAAGATGTGTGCTTGACCAATTCATAGAAGATGTTAATAAAAAGTCAAGCATCACCTTTGGTGACAATTCAAAGGGAAAGGTACTTGGGTATGGCAAGGTGGTAATCTCTAAGGACTTGTGCCTTGAGACGGTCATGCTTGTTGAATCCCTTGGCTATAATTTTCTTTCTATATATCACCTTGCAAATGTCGACTATAATTCATATTTTACTAATTATTGTGTGAAAGTCTTTAGGAGTGATAATCTCAAATTGGTCCTTGTTGGATATGTGGAGAACAACCTTTACGTGGTTGACCTCTCGAAAGAGAGCCCCTCTCTCCACATGTCTAATGGCGGCCAAACATGACGAAGGTTGGATGTGGCATTGCCGCCTTTGTCATGTCAATATGAGAAATCTTAAACAACTCCTAAAGGGTGAGCACATTGTTGGACTAACCGGAATTTCTTTTGAGAAAGATAGTGTATGCAGTGCATGTGTAGCTGGAAAGCAACTCAAGAAGAGACATCCTATCAAGAGTATCGTCACCACATCTAGGCCTTTGGAGCTCCTTCACTTGGATCTCTTTGGGCCATCACATTATGATACTCTTGGTGGGAGCAAGTACGGACTGGTCATTGTTGATGATTACTCAAGATACTCTTGGGTCTTTCTCCTTAAGTCTAAGGATGAGACCTATAGAGAGTTCATCATCTTTGCCAAGAAGGCTTAACGTATGTATGAATCTGAGATCAAGGTGATAAGGACTGACAATGGCACCGAGTTCAAGAACTACACTATGCAAGAGTTTGTTGATGATGAGGGCATCAAGCATGAGTTTTCAGCTCCATACACCCCTCAACAAAATGGTTTTGTTGAAAGGAAGAACCGAACTATTATTGAGATGGCAAGAACTATGTTGAGTGAATTCAATTCACCCCATAACTTTCGGGGAGAAGCCATCTCTACAGCTGTTCACTACTCCAACCGGCTTTTCCTCCGTCCTCTGCATAATAAAACTCCATACGAGCTTCTCACAGGTAACAAGCCTAATGTCATGTACATTTGTGTATTGCAAATGTCTTATTAAGAACAATAAAGGGAAGCTCGGTAAATTTGAAACTAGAACTATAGAGGGCACATTTGTTGGATATGCGGAGAACTCCCACGCCTATAGATACTACAACAAGTCCACTAGGGCTATTGAAGTATCTTGTGACGTGGTGTTCTTGGAGGATGGCTCCCAAGTGGAGCAAGTTGTTCCATGTGCTGCAGGTGATGATGATGATCCTTCTAATGCCGTCAAGCTTATGGGCATTGGACACATCCGGCCCACAAAAGTTCATATTGATGATCAAAGTGATGGAATAGAAGTATCAAGCTCAGCCCAAGTGGAGCCTAGCTCAACTCAAGCTGAACCATCAAGTGCAGCTCAAGATTTATCCTCTACTCAAGATGAGTCACATTCCGAAGAACAATAAGAAAGCCTCAACCCACTGACCAAGACCATGATGCTGATCAAGAAACATCCTCAACTCATGATCATGCTCAAGTTGTCCCTCATGATCAAGTACTAGCAAGAGATGAATTTATGGACCATGAAGGAACTATTCGGAAGATCAAGGCTGCTACAAGGGCAAGTGACATGAAAGTAGATCAAGTCCTTGGTAACATCTCAAGAGGAGTGGTAACTCGTAGACACCATGCATTACTTACCACTTATTGTCAACACCATGCTTTTGTGTCTAGTTTTGAGCCACTCAAGGTACATGAAGCCTTGGTTGATCCGGATTGGGTAATTGCCATGCAATAATTATGGGAGTGTTTCACCCGCAATGAAGTATGGTCTCTAGTTGAGAGACCCAAGGATCATCGCATCAATGTCATTAGGATCAAATGGGTATTCAAGAACAAGCAAGATGAGAATGGCATTGTCATAAGAAACAAAGCAAGGTTAGTGGCGCAAGGGTTTGCCCAAGTAGAAGGTATGGATTTTGAGGATACCTTTGCGCCGGTAGCCCGCCTTGAAGCTATTCGTCTTTTGCTTGCATTTGCATCTTTCCACAATTTCAAAATATATCAAATGGATGTGAAAAGTGCATTTTTGAATGGTCCCCTAAAATAAACTGCATATGTGGCTCAACCCCCGGGTTTCGAAGACCCATGTCGTCCCAACCATGTGTATTTACTCCATAAGGCACTCTACGGACTAAAGCAAGCTCCACGTGTTTGGTAAGAGTTCCTTAGGGATTTCTTACTTCATGATGGGTTTAGCATGGGTACGGTCGATTCCACCCTTTTCACCAAGCGGGTTAAAGGGGGAGGCCTATTTATATGTCAAATATATGTTGTTGATATTATCTTTGGTGGAACTAACCTCAATCATAACAAAGCTTTTTAGCTATTGATGACTAGGAAATTTTAGATGTCCATGATGGGAGAGTTGAAGTTCTTCTTAGGTTTTCTGATGACGACATCCCTACTACACCACTACCTCCGTCATTACCAAATGAAGATGAACCTGCTGTGAAGCTCAAGTCCAATGAAGTTCAGATTGGACCTATTACAAGGGCTCGTGCGAAGCTACTTAAACAACAGGTGAACTTGTTCCTAAACGATACCTTGATTGATGAGAACTTTATACTTCCTAAGTCTTGTTACTTATGTATCATCAGGTATGAAGAGGAGAAAAGCATCACACGAGGAGGAGAGGAGCAGCTGGACGTGAGAAGGACGTGAAGCTGGACATGGAGCTGGACATGAAGATATCTCATGGACGCGCGAGGGAGGAGCGGGAGGCATGCGCAAGAGGAGAAGAAGAAGTTCAGGCCGGCCCAGCACCCGGTCAGACCGGCCGCCACGCCAGCGCACCCGGTCCCTGGCCCGGTTCAACCGGGCGGCAGACCGGATTCACCCCGGCGCCAACCAGGCGTCGTACTGGCGCCAACCGGACGGAGTTCTGCGACAATTTAGGTTTCCGCCCGGTCCCTGGCCCGGTTTGAACCGGCCAGCCCGGTCCCAGGCCCGGTCAACCGGATTCCAGACCGGCCATGTCCGAGTCTGTCTCGACCAGATCTATTCTGGGTCGGTTATTCTTGTATCTTTTCGACCAGAAGTCGTCCCGGACGCCTATATAAGTGTCGAGGACGCCCCCTAGCTGCTTTAGACTACGTTTAAGATAAACC